>NW_027480770.1:0-234093 GCF_051401765.1 Calliopsis andreniformis | reverse complement strand
ATACTACCAACCATAATGATCATAGTAATCATCATAATAAACAGAATAGTCATGGAAATAACCTTAATAACCATTATTATTAACGTAATAACCATAATCATCGTAATAACCATAAATGATCTTAATGATGACCATAATATTCATCATAATTATACCTAGACATATAATAATCAGAGTAATCATAATAATAAAACATAATAAGCTTTGAAATAATCATAATAACCTTTATACTAGCCATAATAACCATAATAATCATAATAACTAGAATAATCATAATAGTCATAATAATCGCAATAACCATAATGATCTTAATGATGATCATGATATTCATCATAATTATACCAAGATCCATAATAATCATAGTAACCATAATAATAAAACATAATAAGCTTTGAAATAATCATAATAACCGTTTATACTAGCCATAGTAACCATAATAATCATAATAACCATAGTAATCATAATAATTATAATAATAACCATTATAAGCCTGGAAATAAGCATAATAAGCATTATACTAGCCATAATAATCATAATAATCATAATAACTATAATATTCACAATAGTCATAATAATAACCGTAATAAACTTGGAAATAATCATATTTATCATTATAATAGCAATAATAACCATAAAAATCATAATAGCCATAATAATCTGAATGTTGATCATAATAATCATACTAACATCCATAATAATCATAGTGATCATCATAATAACCACAATAATCATAATAATCGTAATTGTAATGTTAATAAGCATAGCAATAATGACAAAAATCATAGTAACCATAATAATCATAATGATGATCATAATATCCATGATAGTTATACCAAGATCCGTAATAATCATATTAATCATAATAATAACCATAATAGGTTCGGAAATAACCATAATATACATTATACTAGCCATATCAACCATAATAGTCATAATAGCCCATAATAATCATAATAGTCATAATAATAACCATAATAAACTCGGAAATAGTCATATTTATCATTGTAATAGCAATAATAACCATAAAAATCATAATAGCCATAATAATCTGAATGTTGATTCCTAATAATCATACTAACAACCATAATAATCATAGTGATCATCATAATAAACTACAATAATCATAATAATCGTAATTGTAATGTTAATAAGCATAGCAATAATCACAATAATCATAGTAACCATAATAATCTTAATGATGATCATAATATCCATGATAATTATACCAAGATCCGTAATAATCATAATAATCATAATAATAACCCTAATGTGTTCGGAAATAATCATAATATACATTATACTTGCCATAACAACCATAATAGTCATAATAGCCATAATAATCATAATAGTCGTAATAATAACAATAATGAACTTGGAAATAATCGTAATAATCATTATAATAGTCATAATAGCCATAAAATCACTATAGCCATAATAATCAGAATGGTCATCATAATAATCATACTAACAACCGTAATGATCATAGTAATCATCATGATAAACAGAATAGTCATGGAAATAATCTTAATAATCATTATTATTAACGTAATAACCATAATGATCTTAATGATGACCATAATATTCATCATAATTATACCTAGACATATAATAATCAGAGTAATTCATAATAATAAACATAATAAGCTTTGAAATAATCATAATAACCTTTATACTAGCCATAATAAACCATAATAATCATAATAACTAGAGTAATCATAATAGTCATAATAATCGCATAACCATAATGATCTTAATGATGATCATTATATTCATCATAATTATACCAAGATCCATAATAATCATAGTAACCATAATAATAACCATAATAAGCTTGGAAATAATCATAATAAGCATTATACCAGCCATAATAATCATAATAACCATAATAACTATAATAATCATGGTAGTCATAATAATAACCATAATAAACTTGGAAATAATCATATTTATCGTTATAATAGCAATAATAACCATAAAAAATCATAATAGCCATAATAATCTGAATGTTGATCATAATCATCATACTGACAGCCTTAATAATCATAGTGATCATCATAATAACTACAATAATGATAATAATCGTAATTGTAATGTTAATAAGCATAGCAATAATCACAATAATCATAGTAACCATAATAATCTTAATGATGATCATAATATCCATGATAATTATACCAAGATCCGTAATAATCATAATAATCATAATAATAACCATAATGGGTTACGGAAATAATCATAATATACATTATACTAGCCATAACAACCATAATAGTCATAATAGCCATAATAATCATAATAGTCGTAATAATAACAATAATGAAACTAGGAAATAATCGTAATAATCATTAATAGTCATAATAGTCATAAAAAATCACAATAGCTATAATAATCAGAATGGTGATCATAATGATCATACTAACAACCACATGACATAGTAATCATCATAATAAACAGAATAGTCATGGAATCTGGTAATAATCTTAATAATAAGTTATTAACGTATTAACCATAACCATAATAACCATAATAGACCATAATGATCTCAATATACATAATACATAATAATCAATAATAATAATAATAATCATAATAAATAAACATAATAAGCTTTGAAATAATCATAATAACCTTTATACTAGCCATAAATAACCATAATAATCATAATACCTAGATAATCATAAAGCATATAATCGCATAATAACCATAATGATCTTAAATATCATAATAATATACAAAGATACATAATAAGCATAGTAACCATAATAAACATAATAAACATAAATTAAATAACCATAATACCTATAGCATAGTAACATAATAAACATATAATCCATAATATAATAATAGCATAATAAAGCTATGAAATAATCATAATAACCGTTATACTAGCCATAGTAACCATAATAATCATAATAACCTAAATAAATAAATCATAATAAGTGATAATGATAACCGTAACAAACTTGGAAATAATCATATTTATCATTATAATAGCACAATAACCATAAAAATAATAATAAGCCATAATAATCTGAATGCTGATTAGTAATCATACTAACAACCATAATAATCATAGTGATCATCATAATAACTAAAATAATCATAATAGTCGTAATTGTAATGTTAATAAGCATAGCAATAATCACAATAATCATAGTAACCATAATAATCTTAATGATGATCATAATATCCATGATAATTATACCAAGATCCGTAATAATCATAATAATCATAATAATAACCCCTAATGTGTTCGGAAATAATCATAATATACATTATAATTGCCATAACAAACTATAATAGTCATCAATAGCCATAATAATCATAATAGTCGTAATAATAACAATAATGAACTAGGAAATAATCGTAATAATCTTTATAATAGCCATAATAGCAATAAAAATCACAATAGCCGTAATAATCTGAATGGTGGTCATAATAATCATACTAACAACCATAATGATCATAGTAATCATCATAATAAACAGAATAGTCATGGAAATAATCTTAATAATCATTTATGATTATCGTAACAACCATAATCATCGTAATAACCATAATGATCTTAATGATGACCATAATATTCATCATAATTATACCAGGATCCATAATAATCATAGTAAACCATAATAATAAACATAATAAGCTTTGAAATAATCATAATAACCGTTATACTAGCCATAGTAACCATAATAATCGTAATACCTATAATAATCATAATAGTGATAATAATAACCGTAATAAACTTGGAAAATAATCATATTTATCATTATAACAGCAATAATAATCATAAAAAAACCATAATAGCCATAGTAAATCTGAATGTTGATCCTAATAATCATACTAAACAACCATAATAATCATAGCGATCATCGTAATAACTACAATAATCATAATAAATCGTAATTGTAATGTTAATAAGCATAGCAATAATCACAATAATCATAGTAACCATAATAAATCTTAATGATGATCATAATATCCATGATAATTAATACCAAGATCCGTAATAATCATAATAATCATAATAATAACCCTAATGTGTTTCCGAAATAATCATAATATTACATTTATACTTGCCATAAACAAACCATAATAGTCATAATAGCCATAATAATCATAATAGTCGTAATAATAACAATAATGAACTTGGGAATAATCGTAATAATCATTATAATAGTCATAATAGCCATAAAATCACAATAGCCATAATAATCAGAATGGTCATCATAATAAATCATACTAACAACCGTAATGATCATAGTAATCATCATGATTAAACAGAATAGTCATGGAAATAATCTTAATAATCATTATTATTAACGTAATAACCATAATGATCTTAATGATGACCATAATATTCATCATAATTATACCTAGACATATAATAATCAGAGTATTCATAATAATAAACATAATAAGCCTTTGAAATAATCATAATAACCTTTATACTAGCCATAATAACCATAATAATCATAATAACTAGAGTAATCATAATAGTCATAATAATCGCATAACCATAATGATCTTAATGAGGATCATTATATTCATCATAATTATACTAAGATCCATAAATAATCATAGTAACCATAATAATAAACATAATAAGCTTTGAAAATAATCATAATAACCGTTATACTAGCCATAGTAGCCATAATAATCATAATAAACCATACTCATCATAATAATTATAATAATAACCATAATAAGCTTGGAAATAATCATAATAAGCATTATACTAGCCATAATAATCATAATAACCATAATAACTATAATAATCATGGTAGTCATAATAATAACCATAATAAACTTGGAAATAATCATATTTATCGTTATAATAGCAATAATAACCATAAAAATCATAATAGCCATAATAATCTGAATGTTGATCCTAATAATCATACTAAACAACCATAATAATCATAGTGATCATCATAATAACTACAATAATCATAATAATCGTAATTGTAATGTTAATAAGCATAGCAATAATCACAATAATCATAGTAACCATAATAATCTTAATGATGATCATAATAATCCATGATAATTATACCAAGATCCGTAATAATCATAATAATCATAATAATAACCATAATGGGTTCGGAGATAATCATAATATACATTATACTAGCCATAACAAACCATAATAGTCATAATAGCCATAATAATCATAATAGTCGTAATAATAACAATAATGAACTTGGAAATAATGGTAATAATCATTATAATAGTCATAATAGCCATAAAAATCACAATAGCCATAATAATCAGAATGGTTATCATAATAATCATTCTAACAAACCCATAATGATCATAGTAATTATCATAATAAACAGAATAGTCATGGAAATAATCTTAATAATCATTTATTATTAACGTAATAAACCATAATGATCTTAATGATGACCATAATATTCATCATAATTATACCTAGACATATAATAATCAGAGTATTCATAATAATAAACATAATAAGCTTTGAAATAATCATAATAACCTTTATACTAGCCATTAATAACCATAATAATCATAATAACTAGAGTAATCATAATAGTCATAATAATCGCATAAACCATAATGATCTTAATGATGATCATTATATTCATCATAATTATACCAAGATCCATAATAATCATAGTAACCATAATAATAACCATAATAAGCTTGGAAATAATCATAATAAGCATTTATACCAGCCATAATAATCATAATAACCATAATAACTATAATAATCATGGTAGTCATAATAATAACCATAATAAACTTGGAAATAATCATATTTATCGTTATAATAGCAATAATAACCATAAAAATCATAATAGCCATAATAATCTGAATGTTGATCATAATCATCATACTGACAGCCTTAATAATCATAGTGATCATCATAATAACTACAATAATGATAATAATCGTAATTGTAATGTTAATAAGCATAGCAATAATCACAATAATAATCATAGTAAACCAATAATAATCTTAATGATGATCATAATATCCATGATAAATTATACCAAGATCCGTAATAATCATAATAATCATAATAATAACCATAATGGGTACGGAAATAATCATAATATACATTATACTAGCCATAAACAACCATAATAGTCATAATAGCCATAATAATCATAATAGTCGTAATAATAACAATAATGAACTAGGAAATAATCGTAATAATCATTTTATAATAGTCCATAATAGTCATAAAAAATCACAATAGCCTATAATAATCAGAATGGTGATCATAATGATCATACTAACAACCATCATGATCATAGTAATCATCATAATAAACCAGAATAGTCATGGTAAATAATCTTAATAATAGTTATTATTAACGTATTAACCATAATCACCTTAATAACCATAATGATCTCAATGATGACCATAATACTCATCATAATTATACTAAGACAAATAATAATCAGAGTAATCATAATAATAAACATAATAAGCTTTGAAATAATCATAATAACCTTTATACTAGCCATAATAACCATAATAATCATAATACCTAGAATAATCATAATAGTCATAATAATCGCAATAACCATAATGATCTTAATGATGATCATGATATTCATCATAATTATACCAAGATACATAATAAGCATAGTAACCATAATAATAAACATAATAAGCTTTGAAATAATCATAATAACCGTTTATACTAGCCATAGTAAACCATGATAATCAATAATAACCATAATAATCATAATAATTATAGTAATAAGCATAATAAGCTATGAAATAATCATAATAACCGTTTATACTAGCCATAGTAACCATAATAATCATAATAACTATAATAATCATAATAGTGATAATGATAACCGTAACAAACTTGGAAATAATCATATTTTATCATTATAATAGCAACAATAACCATAAAAAATAATAATAGCCATAAATAATCTGAATGCTGATCCTAGTAATCATACTAACAACCATAATAATCATAGTGATCATCATAATAACTAAAATAATCATAATAGTCGTAATTGTAATGTTAATAAGCATAGCAATAATCACAATAATCATAGTAACCATAATAATCTTAATGATGATCATAATATCCATGATAATTATACCAAGATCCGTAATAATCATAATAATCATAATAATAACCCTAATGTGTTTCGGAAAATAATCATAATATACATTATAAATTGCCATAACAAACTATAATAGTCATAATAGCCATAATAATCATAATAGTCGTAATAATAAACAATAATGAACTAGGAAATAATCGTAATAATCTTTATAATAGCCATAATAGCAATAAAAAATCACAATAGCCGTAATAATCTGAATGGTGGTCATAATAATCATACTAACAACCATAATGATCATAGTAATCATCATAATAAACAGAATAGTCATGGAAAATAATCTTAATAATCATTATGATTATCGTAACAACCATAATCATCGTAATAACCATAATGATCTTAATGATGACCATAATATTCATCATAATTATACCAGGATCCATAATAATCATAGTAAACCATAAATAATAAACATAATAAGCTTTGAAATAATCATAATAAACCGGTTATACTAGCCATAGTAACCATAATAATCGTAATACCTATAATAATCATAATAGTGATAATAATAACCGTAATAAACTTGGAAATAATCATATTTATCATTATAAACAGCAATAATAATCATAAAAACCCATAATAGCCATAGTAATCTGAATGTTGATCCTAATAATCATACTAACAACCATAATAATCATAGCGATCATCGTAATAACTACAATAATCATAATAATCGTAATTGTAATGTTAATAAGCATAGCAAATAATCACAATAATCATAGTAAACCATAATAATCTTAATGATGATCATTAATATCCATGATAATTATACCAAGATCCGTAATAATCATAATAATCATAATAATAACCCTAATGTGTTCCGAAAATAATCATAATATACATTATACTTGCCATAACAACCATAATAGTCATAATAGCCCATAATAATCATAATAGTCGTAATAATAACAATAATGAAACTTGGAAATAATCGTAATAATCATTATAATAGTCCATAATAGCCATAAAATCACAATAGCCATAATAATCAGAAATGGGTCATCATAATAATCATACTAACAACCGTAATGATCATAGTAATCATCATGATAAACAGAATAGTCATGGAAAATAATCTAATAATCATTATTACGATAACAACATAATGATCTTAATGAAGACCATAATATTCATCATAAATTATGACATAATAATAATCAGAGTATTCATAATAATAAACATAATAAGCTTGAAATAATCATAATAACCTTATACTAGCCAATAACCATAATAATCATAATAACATAATATCATAATAATCATGAATAATCCATAATAATCCATAAGATCTTAATGAGGATCATAATCATCATAATTATACTAAGATCCATAATAATCATAGTAACCATAATAATAAACATAATAAGCTTTGAAATAATCATAACCGTTATACTAGCCAGTACCCCCCCATATCATAATAATATAATAATAACCATAGTGAAATAATCATAATAAGCATTATACTTAGCCACCATAATAATCATAATAACCATAATAACTATAATAATCATGTAAGTCATAATAATAACCATAATAAACTTGAACATATTCATATATTATAATAGCAATAATAACCACCATAAAAATCATATCATTACTATCTGAATGTTGATCCTAATAATCATACTACAACCATAATAATCATAGTGATCATCATAATAACTACAATAATCATAATAATCGTAATTGTAATGTTCTTAATAAGCATAGCAATAATCACAATAATCATAGTAACCATAATTCATAATGATCATAAATTAATGATCATTATCAAATCATAATAATACATAATAATCAATATAATACCATAATGGTTCGATAATAATCATAATCATAAATCATACTAGCCAATATCATAAGCCATAATAATCATAATAGTCGTAATAATAACAATAAATGAACTTGGAAATAATGGTAATAATCATTATAATAGTCATAATAGCCATAAAAAATCACAATAGCCATAATAATTCAAGAATGGTTATCATAATAATCATTCTAAACAACCATAATGATCATAGTAATTATCATAATAAACAGAATAGTCATGGAAACAATCTTAATAATCATTATTATTATCGTAAATAACCATAATGATCTTAATGATGATCATAATATTCATCATTATTATACCTAGACATATAATAGTCACAAGTAATCATAATAATAAACATAATAAGCCTTTGAAAATAATCATAATAACCTTTATACTAGCCCATAATAACCATAATAATCATAATAACTATAGTAATCATAATAGTCATAATAATCGCAATAACCATAATGATCTTAATGATGATCATTATATTCATCATAAATTATAACCAAGATCCATAATAATCATAGTAACCATAATAACAAACATAATAAGCTTTGAAAAAATCATAATAAACCGTTTATACTAGCCATAGTAGCCATAATAATTATAATAACCATAATCATCATAATAATTATATTAATAACCATAATAAGCTTGGAAATAATCATCATAAGTATTATACTTGCCATCATAATCATAATAATCATAATAACTATAATAATCATAATAATAACCATAATAAACTTGGAAATAATCATATTTATCATTATAATAGCAATAATAACCATAAAAATCATAATAGCCATAATAATCTGAATGTTGATCATAATAATCATACTAACATCCATAATAATCATAGTGATCATCATAAATAACCACAATAATCATAATAATCGTAATTGTAATGTTAATAAGCATAGCAATAATCACAATAATCATAGTAACCATAATAATCTTAATGATGATCATAATATCCATGATAATTAATACCAAGATCCGTAATAATCATAATAATCATAATAAATAACCATAATGGGTTTCGGAAATAATCATAATATACAATATACTAGCCATATCAACCATAATAGTCATAATAGCCATAATAATCATAATAGTCGTAATAAATAACCATAATGAACTTGGAAATAATCGTAATAACCATTACAATAGCCCATAATAGCCATAAAAATCACAATAGCCATAATAATCTGAATGGTGATCATAACAATCATACTACCAACCATAATGATCATAGTAATCATCATAATAAACAGAAATAGTCATGGAAATAACCTTAATAACCATTATTATTAACGTAATAACCATAATCATCGTAATAACCATAATGATCTTAATGATGACCATAATATTCATCATAATTATACCTAGACATATAAATAATCAGAGTAATCCATAATAATAAAACATAATAAGCTTTGAAATAATCATAATAACCTTTATACTAGCCATAATAACCATAATAATCATAATAACTAGAATAATCATAATAGTCATAATAATCGCAATAACCATAATGATCTTAATGATGATCATGATATTCATCATAATTATACCAAGATCCATAATAATCATAGTAACCATAATAATAAACATAATAAGCTTTGAAATAATCATAATAACCGTTATACTAGCCATAGTAACCATAATAATCATAATAACCATAGTAATCATAATAATTATAATAATAACCATTATAAGCCTGGAAATAAGCATAATAAGCATTATACTAGCCATAATAATCATAATAATCATAAATAACTATAATATTCACAATAGTCATAATAATAATCGTAAATAAACTTGGAAATAATCATATTTATCATTATAATAGCAATAATAACCATAAAAAATCATAATAGCCATAATAATCTGAATGTTGATCATAATAATCATACTAAACATCCATAATAATCATAGTGATCATCATAATAACCATAATAATCATAATAATCGTAATTGTAATGTTAATAAGCATAGCAAATAATGACAAAAAATCATAGTAACCATAATAATCATAATGATGATCATAATATCCATGACAGTTATACCAAGATTCCGTAATAATCATATTAAATCATAATAATAACCATAATAGGTTTCGGAAATAACCATAAATATACATTATACTAGCCATATCAACCATAATAGTCATAATAGCCATAATAATCATAATAGTCATAATAATAACCATAATAAACTTGGAAATAGTCATATTTATCATTTGTAATAGCAATAATAACCATAAAAATCATAATAGCCATAATAATCTGAATGTTGATCCTAATAATCATACTAACAACCCATAATAATCATAGTGATCATCATAATAACTACAATAATCATAATAATCGTAAATTGTAATTGTTAATAAGTATAGCAATAATAACAATAATCATAGTAAACCATAATAATTTTAATGATGATCATAATATCCATTATAATTATACCAAGATCCGTAATAATCATAATAATCATAATAATAACCCTAATGTGTTCGGAAATAATCATAATATACTTTATACTAGCCATAACAGCCATAATAGTCATAATAGCCCTAATAATCATAATAGTCGGTAATAATAACCATAATGAACTTGGAAATAATCGTAATAACCATTACAATAGCCATAATAGCCATAAAAATCACAATAGCCATAATAATCTGAATGGTGATCATAACAATCATACTACCAACCATAATTATCATAGTAATCATCATAATAAACAGAATAGTCATGGAAATAACCTTAATAACCATTATTATTAACGTAATAACCATAATCATCGTAATAACCATAATGATCTTAATGATGACCCATAATATTCATCATAATTATACCAAGATCCATAATAATCATAGTAACCATAATAATAAACATAATAAGCTTTGAAATAATCATAATAACCGTTTATACTAGCCATAATAACCCATAATAATCATAATAACTAGAGTAATCATAATAGTCCATAATAATCGCATAACCATAATGATCTTAATGATGATCATTATATTCATCATAATTTATACCAAGATCCATAATAATCATAGTAAACCATAATAATAAACATAATAAGCTTTGAAATAATCATAATAACCGTTTTATACTAGCCATAGTAAGCCCATAATAATCATAAATAACCATACTCATCATAATAATTATAATAATAACCATAATAAGCTTGGAAATAATCATAATAAGCATTATACCAGCCATAATAATCATAATAACCATAATAACTATAATAATCATGGTAGTCATAATAATAACCATAATAAACTTGGAAATAATCATATTTATCGTTATAATTAGCAATAATAACCATAAAAATCATAATAGCCATAATAAGCTGAATGTTGATCATAATCATCATACTGACAGCCTTAATAATCATAGTGATCAATCATAATAACTACAATAATGATAATAATCGTAATTGTAATGTTAATAAGCATAGCAATAATCACAATAATCATAGTAACCATAATAATCTTAATGATGATCATAATATCCATGATAATTATACCAAGATCCGTAATAATCATAATAATCATAATAATAACCATAATGGGTACGGAAATAATCATAATATACATTATACCTAGCCATAGACAACCATAATAGTCCATAATAACTAGAGTAATCATAATAGTCCATAATAATCGCATAACCATAATGATCTTAATGATGATCATTATATTCATCATGAATTATACCAAGATCCATAATAATCATAGTAACCATAATAATAAACATAATAAGCTTTGAAATAATCATAATAACCGTTTATACTAGCCAATAGTAGCCATAATAATCATAATAACCATACTCATCATAATAATTATAATAATAACCATAATAAGCTTGGAAATAATCATAATAAAGCATTATACTAGCCATAATAATCATAATAACCATAAATAACTATAAATAATCATGGTAGTCATAATAAATAACCATAATAAACTTGGAAATAATCATATTTATCGTTATAAATAGCAATAATAACCATAAAAAATCATAATAGCCATAATAAGCTGAATGTTGATCATAATCATCATACTGAACAGCCTTAATAATCATAGTGATCATCATAATAACTACAATAATGATAATAATCGTAATTGTAATGTTAATAAGCATAGCAATAATCACAATAATCATAGTAAACCATCATAATCTTAATGATGATCATAATATCCCATGATAATTATACCAAGATCCGTAATAATCATAATAATCATATAATAATAACCATAATGGGTACGGAAATAATCATAATATACATTATACTAGCCATAAACAACCATAATAGTCATAATAGCCATAATAATCATAATAGTCGTAATAATAACAATAATGAACTAGGAAATAATCGTAATAATCAATTATAATAGTCATAATAGTCATAAAAATCACAATAGCTATAATAATCAGAATGGTGATCATAATGATCATACTAACAACCATCAATGATCATAAGTAATCCATCATTAATAAAACAGAATAGTCCATGGGTAATAATCCTTAATAATAGTTTATTATTAACGTATTAACCATAATCACCTTAATAACCATAATGATCTCAATGATGACCATAATATTCATCATAATTTATACTAAGACAAATAATAATCAGAGTAATCATAATAATAAACATAATAAGCTTTGAAATAATCATAATAACCTTTATACTAGCCATAATAACCATAATAATCATAATACCTAGAATAATCATAATAGTCATAATAATCGCAATAACCATAATGATCTTAATGATGATCATGATATTCATCATAATTATATACCAAGATACATAATAAGCATAGTAACCATAATAATAAAACATAATAAGCTTTGAAATAATCATAATAACCGTTATACTAAGCCATAGTAACCATGATAATCATAATAACCATAATAATCATAATAATTATAGTAATAAGCATAATAAGCTTTGAAATAATCATAATAACCGTTATACTAGCCATAGTAACCATAATAATCATAATAACTATAATAATCATAATAGTGATAATGATAACCGTAACAAACTTGGAAATAATCATATTTATCATTATAATAGCAACAATAACCATAAAAATAATAATAGCCATAATAATCTGAATGCTGATCCTAGTAATCATACTAACAACCATAATAATCATAGTGATCATCATAATAACTAAAATAATCATAATAGTCGTAATTGTAATATTAATAAGCATAGCAATAATCACAATAATCATAGTAACCATAATAATCTTAATGATGATCATAATATCCATGATAATTATACCAAGATCCGTAATAATCATAATAATCATAATAATAACCCTAATGTGTTCGGAAATAATCATAATATACATTATACTTGCCATAACAACTATAATAGTCATAATAGCCATAATAATCATAATAGTCGTAATAATAACAATAATGAACTAGGAAATAATCGTAATAATCTTTATAATAGCCATAATAGCAATAAAAATCACAATAGCCGTAATAATCTGAATGGCGGTCATAATAATCATACTAACAACCATAATGATCATAGTAATCATCATAATAAACAGAATAGTCATGGAAATAATCTTAATAATCATTATGATTATCGTAACAACCATAATCATCGTAATAACCATAATGATCTTAATGATGACCATAATATTCATCATAATTATACCAGGATCCATAATAATCATAGTAACCATAATAATAACCATAATAAGCCTGGAAATAATCATAATAAGCATTATACTAGCCATAATAATCATAATAATCATAATAACTATAATAGTCATAGTAGTCATAATAATAACCATAATAAACTTGGAAATAATCATATTTATCAGTATAATAGCAATAATAAACATAAAAATCATAATAGCCATAATAATCTGAATGTTGATCCTAATAATCATACTAACAACCATAATAATCATAGTGATCATCATAATAACTACAATAATCATAATAATCGTAATTGTAATGTTAATAAGTATAGCAATAATAACAATAATCATAGTAACCATAATAATTTTAATGATGATCATAATATCCATGACAATTATACCAAGATCCGTAATAATCATAATAATCATAATAATAACAATAATGTGTTCGGAAATAATCATAATATACTTTATACTAGCCATAACAGCCATAATAGTCATAATAGCCATAATAATCATAATAGTCGTAATAATAACCATAATGAACTTGGAAATAATCGTAATAACCATTACAATAGCCATAATAGCCATAAAAATCACAATAGCCATAATAATCTGAATGGTGATCATAACAATCATACTACCAACCATAATGATCATAGTAATCATCATAATAAACAGAATAGTCATGGAAATAACCTTAATAACCATTATTATTAACGTAATAACCATAATCATCGTAATAACCATAATGATCTTAATGATGACCATAATATTCATCATAATTATACCTAGACATATAATAATCAGAGTAATCATAATAATAAACATAATAAGCTTTGAAATAATCATAATAACCTTTATACTAGCCATAATAACCATAATAATCATAATAACTAGAATAATCATAATAGTCATAATAATCGCAATAACCATAATGATCTTAATGATGATCATGATATTCATCATAATTATACCAAGATCCATAATAATCATAGTAACCATAATAATAAACATAATAAGCTTTGAAATAATCATAATAACCGTTATACTAGCCATAGTAACCATAATAATCATAATAACCATAGTAATCATAATAATTATAATAATAACCATTATAAGCCTGGAAATAAGCATAATAAGCATTATACTAGCCATAATAATCATAATAATCATAATAACTATAATATTCACAATAGTCATAATAATAACAGTAATAAACTTGGAAATAATCATATTTATCATTATAATAGCAATAATAACCATAAAAATCATAATAGCCATAATAATCTGAATGTTGATCATAATAATCATACTAACATCCATAATAATCATAGTGATCATCATAATAACCACAATAATCATAATAATCGTAATTGTAATGTTAATAAGCATAGCAATAATGACAAAAATCATAGTAACCATAATAATCATAATGATGATCATAATATCCATGATAGTTATACCAAGATCCGTAATAATCATATTAATCATAATAATAACCATAATAGGTTCGGAAATAACCATAATATACATTATACTAGCCATATCAACCATAATAGTCATAATAGCCATAATAATCATAATAGTCATAATAATAACCATAATAAACTTGGAAATAGTCATATTTATCATTGTAATAGCAATAATAACCATAAAAATCATAATAGCCATAATAATCTGAATGTTGATCCTAATAATCATACTAACAACCATAATAATCATAGTGACCATCATAATAACTACAATAATCATAATAATCGTAATTGTAATGTTAATAAGCATAGCAATAATCACAATAATCATAGTAACCATAATAATCTTAATGATGATCATAATATCCATGATAATTATACCAAGATCCGTAATAATCATAATAATCATAATAATAACCCTAATGTGTTCGGAAATAATCATAATATACATTATACTTGCCATAACAACCATAATAGTCATAATAGCCATAATAATCATAATAGTCGTAATAATAACAATAATGAACTTGGAAATAATCGTAATAATCATTATAATAGTCATAATAGCCATAAAATCACTATAGCCATAATAATCAGAATGGTCATCATAATAATCATACTAACAACCGTAATGATCATAGTAATCATCATGATAAACAGAATAGTCATGGAAATAATCTTAATAATCATTATTATTAACGTAATAACCATAATGATCTTAATGATGACCATAATATTCATCATAATTATACCTAGACATATAATAATCAGAGTATTCATAATAATAAACATAATAAGCTTTGAAATAATCATAATAACCTTTATACTAGCCATAATAACCATAATAATCATAATAACTAGAGTAATCATAATAGTCATAATAATCGCATAACCATAATGATCTTAATGATGATCATTATATTCATCATAATTATACCAAGATCCATAATAATCATAGTAACCATAATAATAACCATAATAAGCTTGGAAATAATCATAATAAGCATTATACCAGCCATAATAATCATAATAACCATAATAACTATAATAATCATGGTAGTCATAATAATAACCATAATAAACTTGGAAATAATCATATTTATCGTTATAATAGCAATAATAACCATAAAAATCATAATAGCCATAATAATCTGAATGTTGATCATAATCATCATACTGACAGCCTTAATAATCATAGTGATCATCATAATAACTACAATAATGATAATAATCGTAATTGTAATGTTAATAAGCATAGCAATAATCACAATAATCATAGTAACCATAATAATCTTAATGATGATCATAATATCCATGATAATTATACCAAGATCCGTAATAATCATAATAATCATAATAATAACCATAATGGGTACGGAAATAATCATAATATACATTATACTAGCCATAACAACCATAATAGTCATAATAGCCATAATAATCATAATAGTCGTAATAATAACAATAATGAACTAGGAAATAATCGTAATAATCATTATAATAGTCATAATAGTCATAAAAATCACAATAGCTATAATAATCAGAATGGTGATCATAATGATCATACTAACAACCATCATGATCATAGTAATCATCATAATAAACAGAATAGTCATGGTAATAATCTTAATAATAGTTATTATTAACGTATTAACCATAATCACCTTAATAACCATAATGATCTCAATGATGACCATAATATTCATCATAATTATACTAAGACAAATAATAATCAGAGTAATCATAATAATAAACATAATAAGCTTTGAAATAATCATAATAACCTTTATACTAGCCATAATAACCATAATAATCATAATACCTAGAATAATCATAATAGTCATAATAATCGCAATAACCATAATGATCTTAATGATGATCATGATATTCATCATAATTATACCAAGATACATAATAAGCATAGTAACCATAATAATAAACATAATAAGCTTTGAAATAATCATAATAACCGTTATACTAGCCATAGTAACCATGATAATCATAATAACCATAATAATCATAATAATTATAGTAATAAGCATAATAAGCTATGAAATAATCATAATAACCGTTATACTAGCCATAGTAACCATAATAATCATAATAACTATAATAATCATAATAGTGATAATGATAACCGTAACAAACTTGGAAATAATCATATTTATCATTATAATAGCAACAATAACCATAAAAATAATAATAGCCATAATAATCTGAATGCTGATCCTAGTAATCATACTAACAACCATAATAATCATAGTGATCATCATAATAACTAAAATAATCATAATAGTCGTAATTGTAATGTTAATAAGCATAGCAATAATCACAATAATCATAGTAACCATAATAATCTTAATGATGATCATAATATCCATGATAATTATACCAAGATCCGTAATAATCATAATAATCATAATAATAACCCTAATGTGTTCGGAAATAATCATAATATACATTATAATTGCCATAACAACTATAATAGTCATAATAGCCATAATAATCATAATAGTCGTAATAATAACAATAATGAACTAGGAAATAATCGTAATAATCTTTATAATAGCCATAATAGCAATAAAAATCACAATAGCCGTAATAATCTGAATGGTGGTCATAATAATCATACTAACAACCATAATGATCATAGTAATCATCATAATAAACAGAATAGTCATGGAAATAATCTTAATAATCATTATGATTATCGTAACAACCATAATCATCGTAATAACCATAATGATCTTAATGATGACCATAATATTCATCATAATTATACCAGGATCCATAATAATCATAGTAACCATAATAATAAACATAATAAGCTTTGAAATAATCATAATAACCGTTATACTAGCCATAGTAACCATAATAATCGTAATACCTATAATAATCATAATAGTGATAATAATAACCGTAATAAACTTGGAAATAATCATATTTATCATTATAACAGCAATAATAATCATAAAAACCATAATAGCCATAGTAATCTGAATGTTGATCCTAATAATCATACTAACAACCATAATAATCATAGCGATCATCGTAATAACTACAATAATCATAATAATCGTAATTGTAATGTTAATAAGCATAGCAATAATCACAATAATCATAGTAACCATAATAATCTTAATGATGATCATAATATCCATGATAATTATACCAAGATCCGTAATAATCATAATAATCATAATAATAACCCTAATGTGTTCCGAAATAATCATAATATACATTATACTTGCCATAACAACCATAATAGTCATAATAGCCATAATAATCATAATAGTCGTAATAATAACAATAATGAACTTGGAAATAATCGTAATAATCATTATAATAGTCATAATAGCCATAAAATCACAATAGCCATAATAATCAGAATGGTCATCATAATAATCATACTAACAACCGTAATGATCATAGTAATCATCATGATAAACAGAATAGTCATGGAAATAATCTTAATAATCATTATTATTAACGTAATAACCATAATGACCTTAATGATGACCATAATATTCATCATAATTATACCTAGACATATAATAATCAGAGTATTCATAATAATAAACATAATAAGCTTTGAAATAATCATAATAACCTTTATACTAGCCATAATAACCATAATAATCATAATAACTAGAGTAATCATAATAGTCATAATAATCGCATAACCATAATGATCTTAATGATGATCATTATATTCATCATAATTATACTAAGATCCATAATAATCATAGTAACCATAATAATAAACATAATAAGCTTTGAAATAATCATAATAACCGTTATACTAGCCATAGTAGCCATAATAATCATAATAACCATACTCATCATAATAATTATAATAATAACCATAATAAGCTTGGAAATAATCATAATAAGCATTATACTAGCCATAATAATCATAATAACCATAATAACTATAATAATCATGGTAGTCATAATAATAACCATAATAAACTTGGAAATAATCATATTTATCGTTATAATAGCAATAATGACCATAAAAATCATAATAGCCATAATAATCTGAATGTTGATCCTAATAATCATACTAACAACCATAATAATCATAGTGATCATCATAATAACTACAATAATCATAATAATCGTAATTGTAATGTTAATAAGCATAGCAATAATCACAATAATCATAGTAACCATAATAATCTTAATGATGATCATAATATCCATGATAATTATACCAAGATCCGTAATAATCATAATAATCATAATAATAACCATAATGGGTTCGGAGATAATCATAATATACATTATACTAGCCATAACAACCATAATAGTCATAATAGCCATAATAATCATAATAGTCGTAATAATAACAATAATGAACTTGGAAATAATGGTAATAATCATTATAATAGTCATAATAGCCATAAAAATCACAATAGCCATAATAATCAGAATGGTTATCATAATAATCATTCTAACAACCATAATGATCATAGTAATTATCATAATAAACAGAATAGTCATGGAAACAATCTTAATAATCATTATTATTATCGTAATAACCATAATGATCTTAATGATGATCATAATATTCATCATTATTATACCTAGACATATAATAGTCACAGTAATCATAATAATAAACATAATAAGCTTTGAAATGATCATAATAACCTTTATACTAGCCATAATAACCATAATAATCATAATAACTATAGTAATCATAATAGTCATAATAATCGCAATAACCATAATGATCTTAATGATGATCATTATATTCATCATAATTATACCAAGATCCATAATAATCATAGTAACCATAATAACAAACATAATAAGCTTTGAAAAAATCATAATAACCGTTATACTAGCCATAGTAGCCATAATAATTATAATAACCATAATCATCATAATAATTATATTAATAACCATAATAAGCTTGGAAATAATCATCATAAGTATTATACTTGCCATCATAATCATAATAATCATAATAACTATAATAATCATAATAATAACCATAATAAACTTGGAAATAATCATATTTATCATTATAATAGCAATAATAACCATAAAAATCATAATAGCCATAATAATCTGAATGTTGATCATAATAATCATACTAACATCCATAATAATCATAGTGATCATCATAATAACCACAATAATCATAATAATCGTAATTGTAATGTTAATAAGCATAGCAATAATCACAATAATCATAGTAACCATAATAATCTTAATGATGATCATAATATCCATGATAATTATACCAAGATCCGTAATAATCATAATAATCATAATAATAACCATAATGGGTTCGGAAATAATCATAATATACAATATACTAGCCATATCAACCATAATAGTCATAATAGCCATAATAATCATAATACTCGTAATAATAACAATAATGAACTTGGAAATAATCGTAATAATCATTATAATAGTCATAATAGCCATAAAACTCACAATAGCCATAATAATCAGAATGGTGATCATAATAATCGTACTAACAATCATACTGATCATAGTAATCATCATAATAAACAGAATAGTCATGGAAATAATCTTAATAATCATTATGGTTATCGTAATAACCATAATCATCGTAATAACCATAATGATCTTAATGATGACCATAATATTCATCATAATTATACCAAGATCCATAATAATCATAGTAACCATAATCATAAACATAATAAGCTTTGAAATAATCATAATAACCGTTATACTAGCCATAGTAACCATAATAATCATAATAACTATAATAATCATAATAGTCATAATAATATCCGTAATAAACTTGGAAATAATCATATTTATCAGTATAATAGCAATAATAACCATAAAAATCATAATAGCCATAATAATCTGAATGTTGATCCTAATAATCATACTAACAACCATAATAATCATAGTGATCATCATAATAACCACAATAATCATAATAATCGTAACTGTAATGTTAATAAGCATAGCAATAATCACAATAATCATAGTAACCATAATAATCTTAATGATGATCATAATATCCATGATAATTATACCAAGATCCGTAATAATCATAATAATCATAATAATAACCCTAATGGGTTCGGAAATAATCATAATATACAATATACTAGCCATAACAGCCATAATAGTCATAATAGCCATAATAATCATAATAGTCGTAATAATAACCATAATGAACTTGGAAATAATCGTAATAACCATTACAATAGCCATAATAGCCATAAAAATCACAATAGCCATAATAATCTGAATGGTGATCATAACAATCATACTACCAACCATAATGATCATAGTAATCATCATAATAAACAGAATAGTCATGGAAATAACCTTAATAACCATTATTATTAACGTAATAACCATAATCATCGTAATAACCATAATGATCTTAATGATGACCATAATATTCATCATAATTATACCTAGACATATAATAATCAGAGTAATCATAATAATAAACATAATAAGCTTTGAAATAATCATAATAACCTTTATACTAGCCATAGTAGCCATAATAATCATAATAACCATACTCATCATAATAATTATAATAATAACCATAATAAGCTTGGAAATAATCATAATAAGCATTATACTAGCCATAATAATCATAATAACCATAATAACTATAATAATCATGGTAGTCATAATAATAACCATAATAAACTTGGAAATAATCATATTTATCGTTATAATAGCAATAATAACCATAAAAATCATAATAGCCATAATAATCTGAATGTTGATCCTAATAATCATACTAACAACCATAATAATCATAGTGATCATCATAATAACTACAATAATCATAATAATCGTAATTGTAATGTTAATAAGCATAGCAATAATCACAATAATCATAGTAACCATAATAATCTTAATGATGATCATAATATCCATGATAATTATACCAAGATCCGTAATAATCATAATAATCATAATAATAACCATAATGGGTACGGAAATAATCATAATATACATTATACTAGCCATAACAACCATAATAGTCATAATAGACATAATAATCATAATAGTCGTAATAATAACAATAATGAACTTGGAAATAATGGTAATAATCATAATAATAGTCATAATAGCCATAAAAATCACAATAGCCATAATAATCAGAATGGTGATCATAATAATCATTCTAACAACCATAATGATCATAGTAATTATCATAATAAACAGAATAGTCATGGAACCAATCTTAATAATCATTATTATTATCGTAATAACCATAATGATCTTAATGATGATCATAACATTCATCATTATTATACCTAGACATATAATAGTCACAGTAATCATAATAATAAACATAATAAGCTTTGAAATAATCATAATAACCTTTATACTAGCCATAATAACCATAATAATCATAATAACTATAGTAATCATAATAGTCATAATAATCGCAATAACCATAATGATCTTAATGATGATCATTATATTCATCATAATTATACCAAGATCCATAATAATCATAGTAACCATAATAACAAACATAATAAGCTTTGAAAAAATCATAATAACCGTTATACTAGCCATAGTAGCCATAATAATTATAATAACCATAATCATCATAATAATTATATTAATAACCATAATAAGCTTGGAAATAATCATCATAAGTATTATACTTGCCATCATAATCATAATAATCATAATAACTATAATAATCATAATAATAACCATAATAAACTTGGAAATAATCATATTTATCATTATAATAGCAATAATAACCATAAAAATCATAATAGCCATAATAATCTGAATGTTGATCATAATAATCATACTAACATCCATAATAATCATAGTGATCATCATAATAACCACAATAATCATAATAATCGTAATTGTAATGTTAATAAGCATAGCAATAATCACAATAATCATAGTAACCATAATAATCTTAATGATGATCATAATATCCATGATAATTATACCAAGATCCGTAATAATCATAATAATCATAATAATAACCATAATGGGTTCGGAAATAATCATAATATACAATATACTAGCCATATCAACCATAATAGTCATAATAGCCATAATAATCATAATACTCGTAATAATAACAATAATGAACTTGGAAATAATCGTAATAATCATTATAATAGTCATAATAGCCATAAAACTCACAATAGCCATAATAATCAGAATGGTGATCATAATAATCGTACTAACAATCATACTGATCATAGTAATCATCATAATAAACGGAATAGTCATGGAAATAATCTTAATAATCATTATGGTTATCGTAATAACCATAATCATCGTAATAACCATAATGATCTTAATGATGACCATAATATTCATCATAATTATACCAGGATCCATAATAATCATAGTAACCATAATAATAAACATAATAAGCTTTGAAATAATCATAATAACCGTTATACTAGCCATAGTAACCATAATAATCGTAATACCTATAATAATCATAATAGTGATAATAATAACCGTAATAAACTTGGAAATAATCATATTTATCATTATAACAGCAATAATAATCATAAAAACCATAATAGCCATAGTAATCTGAATGTTGATCCTAATAATCATACTAACAACCATAATAATCATATCGATCATCATAATAACTACAATAATCATAATAATCGTAATTGTAATGTTAATAAGCATAGCAATAATCACAATAATCATAGTAACCATAATAATCTTAATGATGATCATAATATCCATGATAATTATACCAAGATCCGTAATAATCATAATAATCATAATAATAACCCTAATGGGTTCGGAAATAATCATAATATACAATATACTAGCCATAACAGCCATAATAGTCATAATAGCCATAATAATCATAATAGTCGTAATAATAACCATAATGAACTTGGAAATAATCGTAATAACCATTACAATAGCCATAATAGCCATAAAAATCACAATAGCCATAATAATCTGAATGGTGATCATAACAATCATACTACCAACCATAATGATCATAGTAATCATCATAATAAACAGAATATCCATGGAAATAATCTTAATAATCATTATGGTTATCGTAATAACCATAATCATCGTAATAACCATAATGATCTTAATGATGACCATAATATTCATCATAATTATACCAAGATCCATAATAATCATAGTAACCATAATAATAAACATAATAAGCTTTGAAATAATCATAATAACCGTTATACTAGCCATAGTAACCATAATAATCATAATAACTATAATAATCATAATAGTCATAATAATATCCGTAATAAACTTGGAAATAATCATATTTATCAGTATAATAGCAATAATAACCATAAAAATCATAATAGCCATAATAATCTGAATGTTGATCCTAATAATCATACTAACAACCATAATAATCATAGTGATCATCATAATAACCACAATAATCATAATAATCGTAATTGTAATGTTAATAAGCATAGCAATAATCACAATAATCATAGTAACCATAATAATCTTAATGATGATCATAATATCCATGATAATTATACCAAGATCCGTAATAATCATAATAATCATAATAATAACCCTAATGGGTTCGGAAATAATCATAATATACAATATACTAGCCATAACAGCCATAATAGTCATAATAGCCATAATAATCATAATAGTCGTAATAATAACCATAATGAACTTGGAAATAATCGTAATAACCATTACAATAGCCATAATAGCCATAAAAATCACAATAGCCATAATAATCTGAATGGTGATCATAACAATCATACTACCAACCATAATGATCATAGTAATCATCATAATAAACAGAATAGCCATGGAAATAACCTTAATAACCATTATTATTAACGTAATAACCATAATCATCGTAATAACCATAATGATCTTAATGATGACCATAATATTCATCATAATTATACCTAGACATATAATAATCAGAGTAATCATAATAATAAACATAATAAGCTTTGAAATAATCATAATAACCTTTATACTAGCCATAATAACCATAATAATCATAATAACTAGAATAATCATAATAGTCATAATAATCGCAATAACCATAATGATCTTAATGATGATCATGATATTCATCATAATTATACCAAGATCCATAATAATCATAGTAACCATAATAATAAACATAATAAGCTTTGAAATAATCATAATAACCGTTATACTAGCCATAGTAACCATAATAATCATAGTAACCATAGTAATCATAATAATTATAATAATAACCATTATAAGCCTGGAAATTAGCATAATAAGCATTATACTAGCCATAATAATCATAATAATCATAATAACTATAATATTCACAATAGTCATAATAATAACCGTAATAAACTTGGAAATAAGCATATTTATCATTATAATAGCAATAATAACCATAAAAATCATAATAGCCATAATAATCTGAATGTTGATCATAATAATCATACTAACATCCATAATAATCATAGTGATCATCATAATAACCATAATAATCATAATAATCGTAATTGTAATGTTAATAAGCATAGCAATAATGACAAAAATCATTGTAACCATAATAATCATAATGATGATCATAATATCCATGACAGTTATACCAAGATCCGTAATAATCATATTAATCATAATAATAACCATAATAGGTTCGGAAATAACCATAATATACATTATACTAGCCATATCAACCATAATAGTCATAATAGCCATAATAATCATAATAGTCATAATAATAACCATAATAAACTTGGAAATAGTCATATTTATCATTGTAATAGCAATAATAACCATAAAAATCATAATAGCCATAATAATCTGAATGTTGATCCTAATAATCATACTAACAACCATAATAATCATAGTGATCATCATAATAACTACAATAATCATAATAATCGTAATTGTAATGTTAATAAGTATAGCAATAATAACAATAATCATAGTAACCATAATAATTTTAATGATGATCATAATATCCATGATAATTATACCAAGATCCGTAATAATCATAATAATCATAATAATAACCCTAATGTGTTCGGAAATAATCATAATATACTTTATACTAGCCATAACAGCCATAATAGTCATAATAGCCATAATAATCATAATAGTCGTAATAATAACCATAATGAACTTGGAAATAATCGTAATAACCATTACAATAGCCATAATAGCCATAAAAATCACAATAGCCATAATAATCTGAATGGTGATCATAACAATCATAGTACCAACCATAATGATCATAGTAATCATCATAATAAACAGAATAGTCATGGAAATAACCTTAATAACCATTATTATTAACGTAATAACCATAATCATCGTAATAACCATAATGATCTTAATGATGACCATAATATTCATCATAATTATACCTAGACATATAATAATCAGAGTAATCATAATAATAAACATAATAAGCTTTGAAATAATCATAATAACCTTTATACTAGCCATAATAACCATAATAATCATAATAACTAGAATAATCATAATAGTCATAATAATCGCAATAACCATAATGATCTTAATGATGATCATGATATTCATCATAATTATACCAAGATCCATAATAATCATAGTAACCATAATAATAAACATAATAAGCTTTGAAATAATCATAATAACCGTTATACTAGCCATAGTAACCATAATAATCATAATAACCATAGTAATCATAATAATTATAATAATAACCATTATAAGCCTGGAAATAAGCATAATAAGCATTATACTAGCCATAATAATCATAATAATCATAATAACTATAATATTCACAATAGTCATAATGATAACCGTAATAAACTTGGAAATAATCATATTTATCATTATAATAGCAATAATAACCATAAAAATCATAATAGCCATAATAATCTGAATGTTGATCATAATAATCATACTAACATCCATAATAATCATAGTGATCATCATAATAACCATAATAATCATAATAATCGTAATTGTAATGTTAATAAGCATAGCAATAATGACAAAAATCATAGTAACCATAATAATCATAATGATGATCATAATATCCATGACAGTTATACCAAGATCCGTAATAATCATATTAATCATAATAATAACCATAATAGGTTCGGAAATAACCATAATATACATTATACAAGCCATATCAACCATAATAGTCATAATAGCCATAATAATCATAATAGTCATAATGATAACCATAATAAACTTGGAAATAGTCATATTTATCATTGTAATAGCAATAATAACCATAAAAATCATAATAGCCATAATAATCTGAATGTTGATCCTAATAATCATACTAACAACCATAATAATCATAGTGATCATCATAATAACTACAATAATCATAATAATCGTAATTGTAATGTTAATAAGTATAGCAATAATAACAATAATCATAGTAACCATAATAATTTTAATGATGATCATAATATAAATTATAATTATACCAAGATCCGTAATAATCATAATAATCATAATAATAACCCTAATGTGTTCGGAAATAATCATAATATACTTTATACTAGCCATAACAGCCATAATAGTCATAATAGCCCTAATAATCATAATAGTCGTAATAATAACCATAATGAACTTGGAAATAATCGTAATAACCATTACAATAGCCATAATAGCCATAAAAATCACAATAGCCATAATAATCTGAATGGTGATCATAACAATCATACTACCAACCATAATTATCATAGTAATCATCATAATAAACAGAATAGTCATGGAAATAACCTTAATAACCATTATTATTAACGTAATAACCATAATCATCGTAATAACCATAATGATCTTAATGATGACCATAATATTCATCATAATTATACCTAGACATATAATAATCAGAGTAATCATAATAATAAACATAATAAGCTTTGAAATAATCATAATAACCTTTATACTAGCCATAATAACCATAATAATCATAATAACTAGAATAATCATAATAGTCATAATAATCGCAATAACCATAATGATCTTAATGATGATCATGATATTCATCATAATTATACCAAGATCCATAATAATCATAGTAACCATAATAATAAACATAATAAGCTTTGAAATAATCATAATAACCGTTATACTAGCCATAGTAACCATAATAATCATAATAACCATAGTAATCATAATAATTATAATAATAACCATTATAAGCCTGGAAATAAGCATAATAAGCATTATACTAGCCATAATAATCATAATAATCATAATAACTATAATATTCACAATAGTCATAATGATAACCGTAATAAACTTGGAAATAATCATATTTATCATTATAATAGCAATAATAACCATAAAAATCATAATAGCCATAATAATCTGAATGTTGATCATAATAATCATACTAACATCCATAATAATCATAGTGATCATCATAATAACCATAATAATCATAATAATCGTAATTGTAATGTTAATAAGCATAGCAATAATGACAAAAATCATAGTAACCATAATAATCATAATGATGATCATAATATCCATGACAGTTATACCAAGATCCGTAATAATCATATTAATCATAATAATAACCATAATAGGTTCGGAAATAACCATAATATACATTATACAAGCCATATCAACCATAATAGTCATAATAGCCATAATAATCATAATAGTCATAATGATAACCATAATAAACTTGGAAATAGTCATATTTATCATTGTAATAGCAATAATAACCATAAAAATCATAATAGCCATAATAATCTGAATGTTGATCCTAATAATCATACTAACAACCATAATAATCATAGTGATCATCATAATAACTACAATAATCATAATAATCGTAATTGTAATGTTAATAAGTATAGCAATAATAACAATAATCATAGTAACCATAATAATTTTAATGATGATCATAATATAAATTATAATTATACCAAGATCCGTAATAATCATAATAATCATAATAATAACCCTAATGTGTTCGGAAATAATCATAATATACTTTATACTAGCCATAACAGCCATAATAGTCATAATAGCCCTAATAATCATAATAGTCGTAATAATAACCATAATGAACTTGGAAATAATCGTAATAACCATTACAATAGCCATAATAGCCATAAAAATCACAATAGCCATAATAATCTGAATGGTGATCATAACAATCATACTACCAACCATAATTATCATAGTAATCATCATAATAAACAGAATAGTCATGGAAATAACCTTAATAACCATTATTATTAACGTAATAACCATAATCATCGTAATAACCATAATGATCTTAATGATGACCATAATATTCATCATAATTATACCTAGACATATAATAATCAGAGTAATCATAATAATAAACATAATAAGCTTTGAAATAATCATAATAACCTTTATACTAGCCATAATAACCATAATAATCATAATAACTAGAATAATCATAATAGTCATAATAATCGCAATAACCATAATGATCTTAATGATGATCATGATATTCATCATAATTATACCAAGATCCATAATAATCATAGTAACCATAATAATAAACATAATAAGCTTTGAAATAATCATAATAACCGTTATACTAGCCATAGTAACCATAATAATCATAATAACCATAGTAATCATAATAATTATAATAATAACCATTATAAGCCTGGAAATAAGCATAATAAGCATTATACTAGCCATAATAATCATAATAATCATAATAACTATAATATTCACAATAGTCATAATGATAACCGTAATAAACTTGGAAATAATCATATTTATCATTATAATAGCAATAATAACCATAAAAATCATAATAGCCATAATAATCTGAATGTTGATCATAATAATCATACTAACATCCATAATAATCATAGTGATCATCATAATAACCACAATAATCATAATAATCGTAATTGTAATGTTAATAAGCATAGCAATAATGACAAAAATCATAGTAACCATAATAATCATAATGATGGTCATAATATCCATGATAGTTATACCAAGATCCGTAATAATCATATTAATCATAATAATAACCATAATAGGTTCGGAAATAACCATAATATACATTATACTAGCCATATCAACCATAATAGTCATAATAGCCATAATAATCATAATAGTCATAATAATAACCATAATAAACTTGGAAATAGTCATATTTATCATTGTAATAGCAATAATAACCATAAAAATCATAATAGTCATAATAATCTGAATGTTGATCCTAATAATCATACTAACAACCATAATAATCATAGTGATCATCATAATAACTACAATAATCATAATAATCGTAATTGTAATGTTAATAAGTATAGCAATAATAACAATAATCATAGTAACCATAATAATTTTAATGATGATCATAATATCCATGATAATTATACCAAGATCCGTAATAATCATAATAATCATAATAATAACCCTAATGTGTTCGGAAATAATCATAATATACTTTATACTAGCCATAACAGCCATAATAGTCATAATAGCCATAATAATCATAATAGTCGTAATAATAACCATAATGAACTTGGAAATAATCGTAATAACCATTACAATAGCCATAATAGCCATAAAAATCACAATAGCCATAATAATCTGAATGGTGATCATAACAATCATACTACCAACCATAATGATCATAGTAATCATCATAATAAACAGAATAGTCATGGAAATAACCTTAATAACCATTATTATTAACGTAATAACCATAATCATCGTAATAACCATAATGATCTCAATGATGATCATAATATTCATCATAATTATACTAAGACAAATAATAATCAGAGTAATCATAATAATAAACATAATAAGCTTTGAAATAATCATAATAACCTTTATACTAGCCATAATAACCATAATAATCATAATACCTAGAATAATCATAATAGTCATAATAATCGCAATAACCATAATGATCTTAATGATGATCATGATATTCATCATAATTATACCAAGATACATAATAAGCATAGTAACCATAATAATAAACATAATAAGCTTTGAAATAATCATAATAACCGTTATACTAGCCATAGTAACCATGATAATCATAATAACCATAATAATCATAATAATTATAGTAATAAGCATAATAAGCTTTGAAATAATCATAATAACCGTTATACTAGCCATAGTAACCATAATAATCATAATAACTATAATAATCATAATAGTGATAATGATAACCGTAACAAACTTGGAAATAATCATATTTATCATTATAATAGCAACAATAACCATAAAAATAATAATAGCCATAATAATCTGAATGCTGATCCTAGTAATCATACTAACAACCATAATAATCATAGTGATCATCATAATAACTAAAATAATCATAATAGTCGTAATTGTAATGTTAATAAGCATAGCAATAATCACAATAATCATAGTAACCATAATAATCTTAATGATGATCATAATATCCATGATAATTATACCAAGATCCGTAATAATCATAATAATAACCCTAATGTGTTCGGAAATAATCATAATATACATTATACTTGCCATAACAACTATAATAGTCATAATAGCCATAATAATCATAATAGTCGTAATAATAACAATAATGAACTAGGAAATAATCGTAATAATCTTTATAATAGCCATAATAGCAATAAAAATCACAATAGCCGTAATAATCTGAATGGTGGTCATAATAATCATACTAACAACCATAATGATCATAGTAATCATCATAATAAACAGAATAGTCATGGAAATAATCTTAATAATCATTATGATTATCGTAACAACCATAATCATCGTAATAACCATAATGATCTTAATGATGACCATAATATTCATCATAATTATACCAGGATCCATAATAATCATAGTAACCATAATAATAAACATAATAAGCTTTGAAATAATCATAATAACCGTTATACTAGCCATAGTAACCATAATAATCGTAATACCTATAATAATCATAATAGTGATAATAATAACCGTAATAAACTTGGAAATAATCATATTTATCATTATAACAGCAATAATAATCATAAAAACCATAATAGCCATAGTAATCTGAATGTTGATCCTAATAATCATACTAACAACCATAATAATCATATCGATCATCATAATAACTACAATAATCATAATAATCGTAATTGTAATGTTAATAAGCATAGCAATAATCACAATAATCATAGTAACCATAATAATCTTAATGATGATCATAATATCCATGATAATTATACCAAGATCCGTAATAATCATAATAATCATAATAATAACCCTAATGGGTTCGGAAATAATCATAATATACAATATACTAGCCATAACAGCCATAATAGTCATAATAGCCATAATAATCATAATAGTCGTAATAATAACCATAATGAACTTGGAAATAATCGTAATAACCATTACAATAGCCATAATAGCCATAAAAATCACAATAGCCATAATAATCTGAATGGTGATCATAACAATCATACTACCAACCATAATGATCATAGTAATCATCATAATAAACAGAATATCCATGGAAATAATCTTAATAATCATTATGGTTATCGTAATAACCATAATCATCGTAATAACCATAATGATCTTAATGATGACCATAATATTCATCATAATTATACCAAGATCCATAATAATCATAGTAACCATAATAATAAACATAATAAGCTTTGAAATAATCATAATAACCGTTATACTAGCCATAGTAACCATAATAATCATAATAACTATAATAATCATAATAGTCATAATAATATCCGTAATAAACTTGGAAATAATCATATTTATCAGTATAATAGCAATAATAACCATAAAAATCATAATAGCCATAATAATCTGAATGTTGATCCTAATAATCATACTAACAACCATAATAATCATAGTGATCATCATAATAACCACAATAATCATAATAATCGTAATTGTAATGTTAATAAGCATAGCAATAATCACAATAATCATAGTAACCATAATAATCTTAATGATGATCATAATATCCATGATAATTATACCAAGATCCGTAATAATCATAATAATCATAATAATAACCCTAATGGGTTCGGAAATAATCATAATATACAATATACTAGCCATAACAGCCATAATAGTCATAATAGCCATAATAATCATAATAGTCGTAATAATAACCATAATGAACTTGGAAATAATCGTAATAACCATTACAATAGCCATAATAGCCATAAAAATCACAATAGCCATAATAATCTGAATGGTGATCATAACAATCATACTACCAACCATAATGATCATAGTAATCATCATAATAAACAGAATAGCCATGGAAATAACCTTAATAACCATTATTATTAACGTAATAACCATAATCATCGTAATAACCATAATGATCTTAATGATGACCATAATATTCATCATAATTATACCTAGACATATAATAATCAGAGTAATCATAATAATAAACATAATAAGCTTTGAAATAATCATAATAACCATTATACTAGCCATAATAACCATAATAATCATAATAACTAGAATAATCATAATAGTCATAATAATCGCAATAACCATAATGATCTTAATGATGATCATGATATTCATCATAATTATACCAAGATCCATAATAATCATAGTAACCATAATAATAAACATAATAAGCTTTGAAATAATCATAATAACCGTTATACTAGCCATAGTAACCATAATAATCATAATAACCATAGTAATCATAATAATTATAATAATAACCATTATAAGCCTGGAAATTAGCATAATAAGCATTATACTAGCCATAATAATCATAATAATCATAATAACTATAATATTCACAATAGTCATAATAATAACCGTAATAAACTTGGAAATAAGCATATTTATCATTATAATAGCAATAATAACCATAAAAATCATAATAGCCATAATAATCTGAATGTTGATCATAATAATCATACTAACATCCATAATAATCATAGTGATCATCATAATAACCATAATAATCATAATAATCGTAATTGTAATGTTAATAAGCATAGCAATAATGACAAAAATCATTGTAACCATAATAATCATAATGATGATCATAATATCCATGACAGTTATACCAAGATCCGTAATAATCATATTAATCATAATAATAACCATAATAGGTTCGGAAATAACCATAATATACATTATACTAGCCATATCAACCATAATAGTCATAATAGCCATAATAATCATAATAGTCATAATAATAACCATAATAAACTTGGAAATAGTCATATTTATCATTGTAATAGCAATGATAACCATAAAAATCATAATAGTCATAATAATCTGAATGTTGATCCTAATAATCATACTAACAACCATAATAATCATAGTGATCATCATAATAACTACAATAATCATAATAATCGTAATTGTAATGTTAATAAGTATAGCAATAATAACAATAATCATAGTAACCATAATAATTTTAATGATGATCATAATATCCATGATAATTATACCAAGATCCGTAATAATCATAATAATCATAATAATAACCCTAATGTGTTCGGAAATAATCATAATATACTTTATACTAGCCATAACAGCCATAATAGTCATAATAGCCATAATAATCATAATAGTCGTAATAATAACCATAATGAACTTGGAAATAATCGTAATAACCATTACAATAGCCATAATAGCCATAAAAATCACAATAGCCATAATAATCTGAATGGTGATCATAACAATCATACTACCAACCATAATGATCATAGTAATCATCATAATAAACAGAATAGTCATGGAAATAACCTTAATAACCATTATTATTAACGTAATAACCATAATCATCGTAATAACCATAATGATCTTAATGATGACCATAATATTCATCATAATTATACCTAGACATATAATAATCAGAGTAATCATAATAATAAACATAATAAGCTTTGAAATAATCATAATAACCTTTATACTAGCCATAATAACCATAATAATCATAATAACTAGAATAATCATAATAGTCATAATAATCGCAATAACCATAATGATCTTAATGATGATCATGATATTCATCATAATTATACCAAGATCCATAATAATCATAGTAACCGTAATAATAAACATAATAAGCTTTGAAATAATCATAATAACCGTTATACTAGCCATAGTAACCATAATAATCATAATAACCATAGTAATCATAATAATTATAATAATAACCATTATAAGCCTGGAAATAAGCATAATAAGCATTATACTAGCCATAATAATCATAATAATCATAATAACTATAATATTCACAATAGTCATAATAATAACCGTAATAAACTTGGAAATAATCATATTTATCATTATAATAGCAATAATAACCATAAAAATCATAATAGCCATAATAATCTGAATGTTGATCATAATAATCATACTAACATCCATAATAATCATAGTGATCATCATAATAACCACAATAATCATAATAATCGTAATTGTAATGTTAATAAGCATAGCAATAATGACAAAAATCATAGTAACCATAATAATCATAATGATGATCATAATATCCATGATAGTTATACCAAGATCCGTAATAATCATATTAATCATAATAATAACCATAATAGGTTCGGAAATAACCATAATATACATTATACTAGCCATATCAACCATAATAGTCATAATAGCCATAATAATCATAATAGTCATAATAATAACCATAATAAACTTGGAAATAGTCATATTTATCATTGTAATAGCAATAATAACCATAAAAATCATAATAGCCATAATAATCTGAATGTTGATCCTAATAATCATACTAACAACCATAATAATCATAGTGATCATCATAATAACTACAATAATCATAATAATCGTAATTGTAATGTTAATAAGTATAGCAATAATAACAATAATCATAGTAACCATAATAATTTTAATGATGATCATAATATCCATGATAATTATACCAAGATCCGTAATAATCATAATAATCATAATAATAACCCTAATGTGTTCGGAAATAATCATAATATACTTTATACTAGCCATAACAGCCATAATAGTCATAATAGCCATAATAATCATAATAGTCGTAATAATAACCATAATGAACTTGGAAATAATCGTAATAACCATTACAATAGCCATAATAGCCATAAAAATCACAATAGCCATAATAATCTGAATGGTGATCATAACAATCATACTACCAACCATAATGATCATAGTAATCATCATAATAAACAGAATAGTCATGGAAATAACCTTAATAACCATTATTATTAACGTAATAACCATAATCATCGTAATAACCATAATGATCTTAATGATGACCATAATATTCATCATAATTATACCTAGACATATAATAATCAGAGTAATCATAATAATAAACATAATAAGCTTTGAAATAATCATAATAACCTTTATACTAGCCATAATAACCATAATAATCATAATAACTAGAATAATCATAATAGTCATAATAATCGCAATAACCATAATGATCTTAATGATGATCATGATATTCATCATAATTATACCAAGATCCATAATAATCATAGTAACCATAATAATAAACATAATAAGCTTTGAAATAATCATAATAACCGTTATACTAGCCATAGTAACCATAATAATCATAATAACCATAGTAATCATAATAATTATAATAATAACCATTATAAGCCTGGAAATAAGCATAATAAGCATTATACTAGCCATAATAATCATAATAATCATAATAACTATAATATTCACAATAGTCATAATAATAACCGTAATAAACTTGGAAATAATCATATTTATCATTATAATAGCAATAATAACCATAAAAATCATAATAGCCATAATAATCTGAATGTTGATCATAATAATCATACTAACATCCATAATAATCATAGTGATCATCATAATAACCACAATAATCATAATAATCGTAATTGTAATGTTAATAAGCATAGCAATAATGACAAAAATCATAGTAACCATAATAATCATAATGATGATCATAATATCCATGATAGCTATACCAAGATCCGTAATAATCATATTAATCATAATAATAACCATAATAGGTTCGGAAATAACCATAATATACATTATACTAGCCATATCAACCATAATAGTCATAATAGCCATAATAATCATAATAGTCATAATAATAACCATAATAAACTTGTAAATAGTCATAGTTATCATTGTAATAGCAATAATAACCATAAAAATCATAATAGCCATAATAATCTGAATGTTGATCCTAATAATCATACTAACAACCATAATAATCATAGTGATCATCATAATAACTACAATAATCATAATAATCGTAATTGTAATGTTAATAAGTATAGCAATAATAACAATAATCATAGTAACCATAATAATTTTAATGATGATCATAATATCCATGATAATTATACCAAGATCCGTAATAATCATAATAATCATAATAATAACCCTAATGTGTTCGGAAATAATCATAATATACTTTATACTAGCCATAACAGCCATAATAGTCATAATAGCCATAATAATCATAATAGTCGTAATAATAACCATAATGAACTTGGAAATAATCGTAATAACCATTACAATAGCCATAATAGCCATAAAAATCACAATAGCCATAATAATCTGAATGGTGATCATAACAATCATACTACCAACCATAATGATCATAGTAATCATCATAATAAACAGAATAGTCATGGAAATAACCTTAATAACCATTATTATTAACGTAATAACCATAATCATCGTAATAACCATAATGATCTTAATGATGACCATAATATTCATCATAATTATACCTAGACATATAATAATCAGAGTAATCATAATAATAAACATAATAAGCTTTGAAATAATCATAATAACCTTTATACTAGCCATAATAACCATAATAATCATAATAACTAGAATAATCATAATAGTCATAATAATCGCAATAACCATAATGATCTTAATGATGATCATGATATTCATCATAATTATACCAAGATCCATAATAATCATAGTAACCATAATAATAAACATAATAAGCTTTGAAATAATCATAATAACCGTTATACTAGCCATAGTAACCATAATAATCATAATAACCATTGTAATCATAATAATTATAATAATAACCATTATAAGCCTGGAAATAAGCATAATAAGCATTATACTAGCCATAATAATCATAATAATCATAATAACTATAATATTCACAATAGTCATAATAATAACCGTAATAAACTTGGAAATAATCATATTTATCATTATAATAGCAATAATAACCATAAAAATCATAATAGCCATAATAATCTGAATGTTGATCATAATAATCATACTAACATCCATAATAATCATAGTGATCATCATAATAACCACAATAATCATAATAATCGTAATTGTAATGTTAATAAGCATAGCAATAATGACAAAAATCATAGTAACCATAATAATCATAATGATGATCATAATATCCATGATAGTTATACCAAGATCCGTAATAATCATATTAATCATAATAATAACCATAATAGGTTCGGAAATAACCATAATATACATTATACTAGCCATATCAACCATAATAGTCATAATAGCCATACTAATCATAATAGTCATAATAATAACCATAATAAACTTGGAAATAGTCATATTTATCATTGTAATAGCAATAATAACCATAAAAATCATAATAGCCATAATAATCTGAATGTTGATCCTAATAATCATACTAACAACCATAATAATCATAGTGATCATCATAATAACTACAATAATCATAATAATCGTAATTGTAATGTTAATAAGTATAGCAATAATAACAATAATCATAGTAACCATAATAATTTTAATGATGATCATAATATCCATGATAATTATACCAAGATCCGTAATAATCATAATAATCATAATAATAACCCTAATGTGTTCGGAAATAATCATAATATACTTTATACTAGCCATAACAGCCATAATAGTCATAATAGCCATAATAATCATAATAGTCGTAATAATAACCATAATGAACTTGGAAATAATCGTAATAACCATTACAATAGCCATAATAGCCATAAAAATCACAATAGCCATAATAATCTGAATGGTGATCATAACAATCATACTACCAACCATAATGATCATAGTAATCATCATAATAAACAGAATAGTCATGGAAATAACCTTAATAACCATTATTATTAACGTAATAACCATAATCATCGTAATAACCATAATGATCTTAATGATGACCATAATATTCATCATAATTATACCTAGACATATAATAATCAGAGTAATCATAATAATAAACATAATAAGCTTTGAAATAATCATAATAACCTTTATACTAGCCATAATAACCATAATAATCATAATAACTAGAATAATCATAATAGTCATAATAATCGCAATAACCATAATGATCTTAATGATGATCATGATATTCATCATAATTATACCAAGATCCATAATAATCATAGTAACCATAATAATAAACATAATAAGCTTTGAAATAATCATAATAACCGTTATACTAGCCATAGTAACCATAATAATCATAATAACCATAGTAATCATAATAATTATAATAATAACCATTATAAGCCTGGAAATAAGCATAATAAGCATTATACTAGCCATAATAATCATAATAATCATAATAACTATAATATTCACAATAGTCATAATAATAACCGTAATAAACTTGGAAATAATCATATTTATCATTATAATAGCAATAATAACCATAAAAATCATAATAGCCATAATAATCTGAATGTTGATCCTAATAATCATACTAACAACTATAATAATCATAGTGATCATCATAATAACTACAATAATCATAATAATCGTAATTGTAATGTTAATAAGTATAGCAATAATAACAATAATCATAGTAACCATAATAATTTTAATGATGATCATAATATCCATGATAATTATACCGAGATCCGTAATAATCATAATAATCATAATAATAACCCTAATTTGTTCGGAAATAATCATAATATACTTTATACTAGCCATAACAACCATAATAGTCATAATAGCCATAATAATCATAATAGTCGTAATAATAACAATAATGAACCAGGAAATAATCGTAATAATCATTATAATAGTCATAATAGTCATAAAAATCACAATAGCCATAATAATCAGAATGGTGATAATAATAATCATACTAACAACCATAAGGATCATAGTAATCATCATAATAAACAGAATAGTCATGGAAATAATCTTAATAATAGTTATTATTAACGTAATAACCATAATCACCTTAATAACCATAATGATCTCAATGATGACCATAATATTCATCATAATTATACTAAGACAAATAATAATCAGAGTAATCATAATAATAAACATAATAAGCTTTGAAATAATCATAATAACCTTTATACTAGCCATAATAACCATAATAATCATAATACCTAGAATAATCATACTAGTCATAATAATCGCAATAACCATAATGATCTTAATGATGATCATGATATTCATCATAATTATACCAAGATCCATAATAAGCATAGTAACCATAATAATAAACATAATAAGCTTTGAAATAATCATAATAGCCGTTATACTAGCCATAGTAACCATAATAATCATAATAACCATAATAATCATAATAATTATAGTAATAAGCATAATAAGCTTTGAAATAATCATACTAACCGTTATACTAGCCATAGTAACCATAATAGTCATAATAACTATAATAATCATAATAGTGATAATAATAACCGTAACAAACTTGGAAATAATCATATTTATCATTATAATAGCAATAATAACCATAAAAATCATAATAGCCATAATAATCTGAATGTTGATCATAATAATCATACTAACAGCCATAATAATCATAGTGATCATCATAATAACTACCATTATCATAATAATCGTTATTGTAATGTTAATAAGCATAGCAATAATCACAATAATCATAGAAACCATAATAATCTTAATGATGACCATGCTATCCATGATAATTATACCAAGATCCGTAATAATCATAATAATCATAATAATAACCATAATAGGTTCGGAAATAATCATAATATACATTATACTACCCCTAACAACTATAATAGCCATAATAGCCATAATAATCATAATAGTCGTAATAATAACAATAATGAACTTGGAAATAATCGTAATAATCATTGTAATAGCCATAATCGCAATAAAAATCACAATAGCCGTAATAATCTGAATGGTGGTCATAATACTCATACTAACAACCATAATGATCATAGTAATCATCATAATCAACAGAATAGTCAATGAAATAATCTTAATAATCATTATGATTATCGTAATAACCATATTCATCGTAATAACCATAATGATCTTAATGATGACCATAATATTCATCATAATTATACCAGGATCCATAATAATCATAGTAACCATAATAATAAACATAATAAGCTTTGAAATAATCATAATAACCGTTATACAAGCCATAGTAAACATAATAATCATAATACCTATAATAATCATAATAGTGATAATAATAACCGTAATAAACTTGGAAATAATCATATTTATCATTATAATAGCAATAATAACAATAAAAATCATAATAGCCATAATAATCTGAATGTTGATCCTAATAATCATACTAACAACCATAATAATCATAGTGATCATCATAATAACTACAATAATGATAATAATCGTAATTGTAATGTTAATAAGCATAGCAATAATCACAATAATCATAGTAACCATAATAATCTTAATGATGATCATAATATCCATGATAATTATACCAAGATCCGTAATAATCATAATAATCATAATAATAACCCTAATGTGTTCGGAAATAATCATAATATACATTATACTTGCCATAACAACCATAATAGTCATAATAGCCATAATAATCATAATAGTCGTAATAATAACAATAATGAACTTGGAAATAATCGTAATAATCATTATAATAGTCGTAATAGCCATAGAAATCACAATAGCCATAATAATCAGAATGGTGATCATAATAATCATACTAACAACCGTAATGATCATAGTAATCATCATAATAAACAGAATAGTCATGGAAATAATCTTAATAATCATTATTATTAACGTAATAACCATAATGATCTTAATGATGACCATAATATTCATCATAATTATACCTAGACATATAATAATCAGAGTAATCATAATAATAAGCATAATAAGCTTTGAAATAATCATAATAACCTTTATACTAGCCATAATAACCATAATAATCATAATAACTAGAGTAATCATAATAGTCATAATAATCGCAATAACCATAATGATCTTAATGATGATCATTATATTCATCATAATTATACCAAGATCCATAATAATCATAGTAACCATAATAATAAACATAATAAGCTTTGAAATAATCATAATAACCGTTATACTAGCCATAGTAGCCATAATAATCATAATAACCACACTCATCATAATAATTATATTAATAACCATAATAAGCTTTGAAATAATCATAATAACCGTTAAACTAGCCATAGTAACCATAATAATCATAATAACTATAATAATCATAATAGTCATAATAATAACCGTAATAAACTTGGAAATAATCATATTTATCAGTATAATAGCAATAATAACCATAAAAATCATAATAGCCATAATAATCTGAATGTTCATCCTAATAATCATACTAACAACCATAATAATCATAGTGATCATCATAATAACTACAATAATCATAATAATCGTAATTGTAATGTTAATAACCATAGCAATAACCACAATAATCATAGTAACCATAATAATCTTAATGATGATCATAATATCCATGATAATTATACCAAGATCCGTAATAATCACAATAATCATAATAATAACCATAATGGGTTCGGAAATAATCATAATATACATTATACTAGCCATAACATCCATAGTAGTCATAATAGCCATAATAATCATAATAGTCGTAATAATAACAATAATGAACTAGGAAATAATCGTAATAATCATTATAATAGTCATAATAGTCATAAAAATCACAATAGCCATAATAATCAGAATGGTGATCATAATAATCATATTAACAACCATAATGGTCATAGTAATCATCATAATAAACAGAATAGTCATGGAAATAATCTTAATAACAGTTATTATTAACGTAATAACCATAATCACCTTAATAACCATAATGATCTCAATGATGACCATAATATTCATCATAATTATACTAAGACAAATAATAATCAGAGTAATCATAATAATAAACATAATAAGCTTTGAAATAATCATAATAACCTTTATACTAGCCATAATAACCATAATAATCATAATAACTAGAGTAATCATAATAGTCATAATAATCGCAATAACCATAATGATCTTAATGATGATCATTATATTCATCATAATTATACCAAGATCCATAATAATCATAGTAACCATAATAATAAACCTAATAGGCTTTGAAATAATCATAATAACCGTTATACTAGCCATAGTAGCCATAATAATCATAATAACCATACTCATCATAATAATTATATTAATAACCACAATAAGCTTGGAAATAATCATCATAAGCATTATACTAGCCATAATAATCATAATAATCATAATCACTATAATAATCATAATAGTCATAATAATAACCATAATAAACTTGGGAATAATCATATTTACCATTATAATAGCAATAATAAACATAAAAATCATAATAGCCATAATAATCTGAATGTTGATCATAATAATCATACTAACAGCCATAATAATCATAGTGATCATCATAATAACTACAATTATCATAATAATCGTAATTGTAATGTTAATAAGCATAGCAATAATCACAATAATCATAGAAACCATAATAATCTCAATGATGATCATAATATCCATGATAATTATACCAAGATCCGTAATAATCATAATAATCATAATAATAACCATAATAGGTTCGGAAATAATCATAATATACATTATACTACCCCTAACAACTATAATAGTCATAATAGCCATAATAATCATAATAGTCGTAATAATAACAATAATGAACTAGGAAATAATCGTAATAATCATTATAATAGCCATAATAGCAATAAAAATCACAATAGCCGTAATAATCTGAATGGTGGTCATAATAATCATACTAACAACCATAATGATCATAGTAATCATCATAATAAACAGAATAGTCATGGAAATAATCTTAATAATCATTATGATTATCGTAATAACCATAATCATCGTAATAACCATAATGATCTTAATGATGACCATAATATTCATCATAATTATACCAGGATCCATAATAATCATAGTAACCATAATAATAAACATAATAAGCTTTGAAATAATCATAATAACCGTTATACTAGCCTTAGTAACCATAATAATCATAATAACTATAGTAATCATAAAAGTGATAATAATAACCGTAACAAACTTGGAAATAATCATATTTATCATTATAATAGCAATAATAACCATAAAAATCATAATAGCCATAATAATCTGAATGCTGATCCTAATAATCATACTAACAACCGTAATAATCATAGTGATCATCATAATAACTAAAATAATCATAATAATCGTAATTGTAATGTTAATAAGCATAGCAATAATGACAATAATCATAGTAACCATAATAATCTTAATGATGATCATAATATCCATGATAATTATACCAAGATCCGTAATAATCATAATAATCATAATAATAACCCTAATGTGTTCGGAAATAATCATAATATACATTATACTTGCCATAACAACCATAATAGTCATAATAGCCATAATAATCATAATAGTCGTAATAATAACAATAATGAACTTGGAAATAATCGTAATAATCATTATAATAATCGTAATAGCCATAGAAATCACAATAGCCATAATAATCAGAATGGTGATCATAATAATCATACTAACAACCGTAATGATCATAGTAATCATCATAATAAACAGAATAGTCATGGAAATAATCTTAATAATCATTATTATTAACGTAATAACCATAATGATCTTAATGATGACCATAATATTCATCATAATTATACCTAGACATATAATAATCAGAGTAATCATAATAATAAGCATAATAAGCTTTGAAATAATCATAATAACCTTTATACTAGCCATAATAACCATAATAATCATAATAACTAGAGTAATCATAATAGTCATAATAATCGCAATAACCATAATGATCTTAATGATGATCATTATATTCATCATAATTATACCAAGATCCATAATAATCATAGTAACCATAATAATAAACATAATAAGCTTTGAAATAATCATAATAACCGTTATACTAGCCATAGTAGCCATAATAATCATAATAACCACACTCATCATAATAATTATATTAATAACCATAATAAGCTTTGAAATAATCATAATAACCGTTAAACTAGCCATAGTAACCATAATAATCATAATAACTATAATAATCATAATAGTCATAATAATAACCGTAATAAACTTGGAAATAATCATATTTATCAGTATAATAGCAATAATAACCATAAAAATCATAATAGCCATAATAATCTGAATGTTCATCCTAATAATCATACTAACAACCATAATAATCATAGTGATCATCATAATAACTACAATAATCATAATAATCGTAATTGTAATGTTAATAACCATAGCAATAATCACAATAATCATAGTAACCATAATAATCTTAATGATGATCATAATATCCATGATAATTATACCAAGATCCGTAATAATCACAATAATCATAATAATAACCATAATGGGTTCGGAAATAATCATAATATACATTATACTAGCCATAACATCCATAGTAGTCATAATAGCCATAATAATCATAATAGTCGTAATAATAACAATAATGAACTAGGAAATAATCGTAATAATCATTATAATAGTCATAATAGTCATAAAAATCACAATAGCCATAATAATCAGAATGGTGATCATAATAATCATATTAACAACCATAATGGTCATAGTAATCATCATAATAAACAGAATAGTCATGGAAATAATCTTAATAACAGTTATTATTAACGTAATAACCATAATCACCTTAATAACCATAATGATCTCAATGATGACCATAATATTCATCATAATTATACTAAGACAAATAATAATCAGAGTAATCATAATAATAAACATAATAAGCTTTGAAATAATCATAATAACCTTTATACTAGCCATAATAACCATAATAATCATAATAACTAGAGTAATCATAATAGTCATAATAATCGCAATAACCATAATGATCTTAATGATGATCATTATATTCATCATAATTATACCAAGATCCATAATAATCATAGTAACCATAATAATAAACCTAATAGGCTTTGAAATAATCATAATAACCGTTATACTAGCCATAGTAGCCATAATAATCATAATAACTATAATAATCATAATAGTCATAATAATAACCGTAATAAACTTGGAAATAATCATATTTATCAGTATAATAGCAATAATAACCATAAAAATCATAATAGCCATAATAATCTGAATGTTGATCCTAATAATCATACTAACAACCATAATAATCATAGTGATCATCATAATAACTACAATAATCATAATAATCGTAATTGTAATGTTAATAAGCATAGCAATAATCACAATAATCATAGTAACCATAATAATCTTAATGATGATCATAATATCCATGATAATTATACCAAGATCCGTAATAATCATAATAATCATAATAATAACCCTAATGTATTCGGAAATAATCATAATATACATTATACTTGCCATAACAACCATAATAGTCATAATTGCAATAATAATCATAATAGTCGTAATAATAACAATAATGAATTTGGAAATAATCGTAATAATCATTATAATAGTCATAATAGCCATAAAAATCACTATAGCCATAATAATCAGCATGGTGATCATAATAATCATACTAACAACCATAATGATCATAGTAATCATCATAATAAACAGAATAGTCATGGAAATAATCTTAATAATCATTATTATTAACGTAATAACCATAATAATCTTAATGATGACCATAATATTCATCATAATTATACCTAGACATATAATAATCAGAGTAATCATAATAATAAGCATAATAAGCTTTCAAATAGTCATCATAACCTTTATACTAGCCATAACAACCATAATAATCATAATAACTAGAGTAATCATAATAGTCATAATAATCGCAATAACCATAATGATTTTAATGATGATCATTATATTCATCATAATTATACCAAGATCCATAATAATCATAGTAACCATAATAATAAACATAATCAGCTTTGAAATAATCATAATAACCGTTACACTAGCCATAGTAGCCATAATAATTATAATAACCATAATCATCATAATAATTATATTAATAACCATAATAAGCTTGGAAATAATCATCATAAGCATTATACTAGCCATAATAATCATAATAATCATAATAACTATAATAATCATAATAGTCATAATAATAACCATAATAAACTTGGAAATAATCATATTTATCATTATAATAGCAATAACAACCATAAAAATCATAATAGCCATAATAATCTGAATGTTGATCATAATAATCATTCTATCAGCCATCATAATCATAGTGATCATCATAATAACTACAATTATCATAATAATCGTAATTGTAATGTTAATAAGCATAGCAATAATCACAACAATCATAGAAACCATAATAATCTTAATGATGATCATTATATCCATGATAATTATACCAAGATCCGTAATAATCAGAATAATCGTAATAATAACCATAATAGGTTCGGAAATAATCATAATATACATTATACTACCCCTAACAACTATAATAGCCATAATAGCCATAATAATCATAATAGTCGTAATAATAACAATAATGAACTTGGAAATAATCGTAATAATCATTATAATAGTCATAATAGCCATAAAAATCACAATAGTCATAATAATCAGAATGGTGATCATAATAATCATACTAACAACCATAATGATCATAGTAATCATCATAATAAACAGAATAGTCATGGAAATAATCTTAATAATCATTATTATTAACGTAATAACCATAATAATCTTAATGATGACCATAATATTCATCATAATTATACCTAGCCATATAATAATCAGAGTAATCGTAATAATAAGCATAATAAGCTTTGAAATAATCATAATAACCTTTATACTAGCCATAATAACCATAATAATCATAATAACTAGCGTAATCATAATAGTCATAATAATCGCAATAACCATAATGATCTTAATGATGATCATTATATTCATCATAACTATACCAAGATCGATAATAATCATACTAACCATAATAATAAACATAATAAGCTTTGAAATAATCATAATAACCCTTATACTAGCCATAGTAGCCATAATAATTATAATAACCATAATCATCATAATAATTATATTAATAACCATAATAAGTTTGGAAATAACCATCATAAGCATTATACTAGCCATAATAATCATAATAACCATAATAACTATAATAATCATAACAGTCATAATAATAACCATAATCAACTTGGAAATAATCATATTTATCAGTATAATAGCAATAATAACCATAAAAATCATAATAGCCATAATAATCTGAATGTTGATCCTAATAATCATACTAACAACTATAATAATCATAGTGATCATCATAATAACTACAATAATCATAATAATCGTAATTGTAATGTTAATAAGTATAGCAATAATAACAATAATCATAGTAACCATAATAATTTTAATGATGATCATAATATCCATGATAATTATACCGAGATCCGTAATAATCATAATAATCATAATAATAACCCTAATTTGTTCGGAAATAATCATAATATACTTTATACTAGCCATAACAACCATAATAGTCATAATAGCCATAATAATCATAATAGTCGTAATAATAACAATAATGAACTAGGAAATAATCGTAATAATCATTATAATAGTCATAATAGCCATAAAAATCACTATAGCCATAATAATCAGAATGGTGATCATAATAATCATACTAACAACCATTATGATCATAGTAATCATCATAATAAACAGAATAGTCATGGAAATAATCTTAATAACCGTTATTATTAACGTAATAACCATAATCACCTTAATAACCATAATGATCTCAATGGTGACCATAATATTCATCATAATTATACTAAGACAAATAATAATCAGAGTAATCGTAATAATAAACATAATAAGCTTTGATATAATCATAATAACCTTTATACTAGCCATAATAACCATAATAATCATAATACCTAGAATAATCATAATAGTCATAATAATCGCAATAACCATAATGATCTTAATGATGATCATGATATTCATCGTAATTATACCAAGATCCGTAATAATCATAATAATCATAATAATAACCCTAATGTGTTCGGAAATAATCATAATATACATTATACTTGCCATAACAACCATAATAGTCATAATAGCAGTAATAATCATAATAGTCGTAATAATAACAATAATGAACTTGGAAATAATGGTAATAATCATTATTATAGTCATAATAGCCATAAAAATCACAATAGCCATAATAATCACAATGGTGATCATAATAATCATTCTAACAACCATAATGATCATAGTAATCATCATAATAAACAGAATAGTCATGGAAACAATCTTAATAATCATTATTATTATCGTAATAACCATAATAATCTTAATGATGACCATAATATTCATCATAATTATACCTAGACATATAATAATCAGATTAATCGTAATAATAAGCATAATAAGCTTTGAAATAATCAGAATAACCTTTATACTAGCCATAATAACCATAATAATCATAATAACTAGAGTAATCATAATAGTCATAATAATCGCAATAAACATAATGATCTTAATGATGATCATTATATTCATCATAATTATACCAAGATCCATAATAATCATAGTAACCATAATAACAAACATAATAAGCTTTGAAAAAATCATAATAACCGTTATACTAGCCATAGGAGCCATAATAATTATAATAACCATAATCATAATAATAATTATATTAATAACCATAATAAGCTTGGAAATAATCATCATAAGCATTATACTAGCCATAATAATCATAATGATCATAATCACTATAATAATCATAATAGTCATAATAATAACCATAATAAACTTGGAAATAATCATATTTATCAGTATAATAGCAATAATAACCATAAAAATCATAATAGCCATAATAATCTGAATGTTCATCCTAATAATCATACTAACAACCATAATAATCATAGTGATCATCATAATAACTACAATAATCATAATAATCGTAATTGTAATGTTAATAACCATAGCAATAATCACAATAATCATAGTAACCATAATAATCTTAATGATGATCATAATATCCATGATAATTATACCAAGATCCGTAATAATCACAATAATCATAATAATAACCATAATGGGTTCGGAAATAATCATAATATACATTATACTAGCCATAACATCCATAGTAGTCATAATAGCCATAATAATCATAATAGTCGTAATAATAACAATAATGAACTAGGAAATAATCGTAATAATCATTATAATAGTCATAATAGTCATAAAAATCACAATAGCCATAATAATCAGAATGGTGATCATAATAATCATATTAACAACCACAATGGTCATAGTAATCATCATAATAAACAGAATAGTCATGGAAATAATCTTAATAACAGTTATTATTAACGTAATAACCATAATCACCTTAATAACCATAATGATCTCAATGATGACCATAATATTCATCATAATTATACTAAGACAAATAATAATCAGAGTAATCATAATAATAAACATAATAAGCTTTGAAATAATCATAATAACCTTTATACTAGCCATAATAACCATAATAATCATAATAACTAGAGTAATCATAATAGTCATAATAATCGCAATAACCATAATGATCTTAATGATGATCATTATATTCATCATAATTATACCAAGATCCATAATAATCATAGTAACCATAATAATAAACCTAATAGGCTTTGAAATAATCATAATAACCGTTATACTAGCCATAGTAGCCATAATAATCATAATAACCATACTCATCATAATAATTATATTAATAACCACAATAAGCTTGGAAATAATCATCATAAGCATTATACTAGCCATAATAATCATAATAATCATAATCACTATAATAATCATAATAGTCATAATAATAACCATAATAAACTTGGGAATAATCATATTTACCATTATAATAGCAATAATAAACATAAAAATCATAATAGCCATAATAATCTGAATGTTGATCATAATAATCATACTAACAGCCATAATAATCATAGTGATCATCATAATAACTACAATTATCATAATAATCGTAATTGTAATGTTAATAAGCATAGCAATAATCACAATAATCATAGAAACCATAATAATCTCAATGATGATCATAATATCCATGATAATTATACCAAGATCCGTAATAATCATAATAATCATAATAATAACCATAATAGGTTCGGAAATAATCATAATATACATTATACTACCCCTAACAACTATAATAGTCATAATAGCCATAATAATCATAATAGTCGTAATAATAACAATAATGAACTAGGAAATAATCGTAATAATCATTATAATAGCCATAATAGCAATAAAAATCACAATAGCCGTAATAATCTGAATGGTGGTCATAATAATCATACTAACAACCATAATGATCATAGTAATCATCATAATAAACAGAATAGTCATGGAAATAATCTTAATAATCATTATGATTATCGTAATAACCATAATCATCGTAATAACCATAATGATCTTAATGATGACCATAATATTCATCATAATTATACCAGGATCCATAATAATCATAGTAACCATAATAATAAACATAATAAGCTTTGAAATAATCATAATAACCGTTATACTAGCCTTAGTAACCATAATAATCATAATAACTATAGTAATCATAAAAGTGATAATAATAACCGTAACAAACTTGGAAATAATCATATTTATCATTATAATAGCAATAATAACCATAAAAATCATAATAGCCATAATAATCTGAATGCTGATCCTAATAATCATACTAACAACCGTAATAATCATAGTGATCATCATAATAACTAAAATAATCATAATAATCGTAATTGTAATGTTAATAAGCATAGCAATAATCACAATAATCATAGTAACCATAATAATCTTAATGATGATCATAATATCCATGATAATTATACCAAGATCCGTAATAATCATAATAATCATAATAATAACCCTAATGTGTTCGGAAATAATCATAATATACATTATACTTGCCATAACAACCATAATAGTCATAATAGCCATAATAATCATAATAGTCGTAATAATAACAATAATGAACTTGGAAATAATCGTAATAATCATTATAATAGTCGTAATAGCCATAGAAATCACAATAGCCATAATAATCAGAATGGTGATCATAATAATCATACTAACAACCGTAATGATCATAGTAATCATCATAATAAACAGAATAGTCATGGAAACAATCTTAATAATCATTATTATTATCGTAATAACCATAATAATCTTAATGATGACCATAATATTCATCATAATTATACCTAGACATATAATAATCAGATTAATCGTAATAATAAGCATAATAAGCTTTGAAATAATCAGAATAACCTTTATACTAGCCATAATAACCATAATAATCATAATAACTAGAGTAATCATAATAGTCATAATAATCGCAATAAACATAATGATCTTAATGATGATCATTATATTCATCATAATTATACCAAGATCCATAATAATCATAGTAACCATAATAACAAACATAATAAGCTTTGAAAAAATCATAATAACCGTTATACTAGCCATAGTAGCCATAATAATTATAATAACCATAATCATAATAATAATTATATTAATAACCATAATAAGCTTGGAAATAATCATCATAAGCATTATACTAGCCATAATAATCATAATGATCATAATCACTATAATAATCATAATAGTCATAATAATAACCATAATAAACTTGGAAATAATCATATTTATCAGTATAATAGCAATAATAACCATAAAAATCATAATAGCCATAATAATCTGAATGTTCATCCTAATAATCATACTAACAACCATAATAATCATAGTGATCATCATAATAACTACAATAATCATAATAATCGTAATTGTAATGTTAATAACCATAGCAATAATCACAATAATCATAGTAACCATAATAATCTTAATGATGATCATAATATCCATGATAATTATACCAAGATCCGTAATAATCACAATAATCATAATAATAACCATAATGGGTTCGGAAATAATCATAATATACATTATACTAGCCATAACATCCATAGTAGTCATAATAGCCATAATAATCATAATAGTCGTAATAATAACAATAATGAACTAGGAAATAATCGTAATAATCATTATAATAGTCATAATAGTCATAAAAATCACAATAGCCATAATAATCAGAATGGTGATCATAATAATCATATTAACAACCACAATGGTCATAGTAATCATCATAATAAACAGAATAGTCATGGAAATAATCTTAATAACAGTTATTATTAACGTAATAACCATAATCACCTTAATAACCATAATGATCTCAATGATGACCATAATATTCATCATAATTATACTAAGACAAATAATAATCAGAGTAATCATAATAATAAACATAATAAGCTTTGAAATAATCATAATAACCTTTATACTAGCCATAATAACCATAATAATCATAATAACTAGAGTAATCATAATAGTCATAATAATCGCAATAACCATAATGATCTTAATGATGATCATTATATTCATCATAATTATACCAAGATCCATAATAATCATAGTAACCATAATAATAAACCTAATAGGCTTTGAAATAATCATAATAACCGTTATACTAGCCATAGTAGCCATAATAATCATAATAACCATACTCATCATAATAATTATATTAATAACCACAATAAGCTTGGAAATAATCATCATAAGCATTATACTAGCCATAATAATCATAATAATCATAATCACTATAATAATCATAATAGTCATAATAATAACCATAATAAACTTGGGAATAATCATATTTACCATTATAATAGCAATAATAAACATAAAAATCATAATAGCCATAATAATCTGAATGTTGATCATAATAATCATACTAACAGCCATAATAATCATAGTGATCATCATAATAACTACAATTATCATAATAATCGTAATTGTAATGTTAATAAGCATAGCAATAATCACAATAATCATAGAAACCATAATAATCTCAATGATGATCATAATATCCATGATAATTATACCAAGATCCGTAATAATCATAATAATCATAATAATAACCATAATAGGTTCGGAAATAATCATAATATACATTATACTACCCCTAACAACTATAATAGTCATAATAGCCATAATAATCATAATAGTCGTAATAATAACAATAATGAACTAGGAAATAATCGTAATAATCATTATAATAGCCATAATAGCAATAAAAATCACAATAGCCGTAATAATCTGAATGGTGGTCATAATAATCATACTAACAACCATAATGATCATAGTAATCATCATAATAAACAGAATAGTCATGGAAATAATCTTAATAATCATTATGATTATCGTAATAACCATAATCATCGTAATAACCATAATGATCTTAATGATGACCATAATATTCATCATAATTATACCAGGATCCATAATAATCATAGTAACCATAATAATAAACATAATAAGCTTTGAAATAATCATAATAACCGTTATACTAGCCTTAGTAACCATAATAATCATAATAACTATAGTAATCATAAAAGTGATAATAATAACCGTAACAAACTTGGAAATAATCATATTTATCATTATAATAGCAATAATAACCATAAAAATCATAATAGCCATAATAATCTGAATGCTGATCCTAATAATCATACTAACAACCGTAATAATCATAGTGATCACCATAATAACTAAAATAATCATAATAATCGTAATTGTAATGTTAATAAGCATAGCAATAATCACAATAATCATAGTAACCATAATAATCTTAATGATGATCATAATATCCATGATAATTATACCAAGATCCGTAATAATCATAATAATCATAATAATAACCCTAATGTGTTCGGAAATAATCATAATATACATTATACTTGCCATAACAACCATAATAGTCATAATAGCCATAATAATCATAATAGTCGTAATAATAACAATAATGAACTTGGAAATAATCGTAATAATCATTATAATAGTCATAATAGCCATAAAAATCACAATAGCCATAATAATCAGAATGGTGATTGTTTAAAAAGCGGTTATATAACGGGCATTTGGCTCGTCCGCGAGATTCGTAATTTGTTGGTATACGTGACCGACCGAAGGTGGCCTTCGGTCGGAGCATACGTTGTCCTAGCAGCAAAACACGATCAGCTGTCGTATGACTTGTTTTTGTCGTCAAAATTAAAGTTCAAACAAAGTAAGCGTTGTCGAGCAACGGTTTTGAACTCCAGGCTCGATGTCGAGAAGGGACATCGGAGCCTGAAGGAGAGAGAGAGTACATCGTACTACATTAGCACGAGACAAAAGATAATTTGTGAGCGCCGCGTAGTGGTAAAATTTGGCACGTCTTCCGCTTCGCGGAGACACGCGCGGCTCTCGCCCCAGTCGTCTTTCGACAATCAAGCTTGACGCAGTCAGTGCGACCGTACGTCAAGCGCCTCTCAGCTCGCCAGTTTTCAGATTTCAAGTAGTTTGGTTACCAGACACTTGAAATCTCACTAGCTCTAAAAAGCTGAACCTCTGTCGCCGACAGACTAGGAAGCTCTGCTCGATTCGTACGGATAATACGTACGAAAGAGCACCTGGTTTGTTTTAGGAGACAATTGATCGAGATTTGCACTCTTGGAATCGGGGCCTGCCCTGATTCTCTGAGTCTCGTTTCGTCTCGGAGCAACAAAGGCCGCTGCCTGTTGGATCCCTGAGAGACGGGTTACAACAGAGAGAGATAACGTACGTGCCTATCACCTCTGCGTTACTCGTGCTCTGCCACCCCGTTTAGTAGCAACCCCCGTGTGACGAATAGAAGCACACGGTAAGGTGAACGGAGTCGCCGAGCCTCTGGCCGTCCTCAGCCTCCAGGACCAGCAATTCGCTGGTTATAGCGTGTCCCTCCGCTCACGAATCCCTAAATTACTTGGATTCGTACGGAACGAACCTTTCCAAAAGGTGCAAGGCGAAGAGAAGAGGTCCCTCCTCCTCTCAAGCCACTCGTTCATCGACTTCTTCTTCGCGCCAGAAGAAGAGTCGATAATACAGTCCACTGCATTACCTTTGCGTTACAGGCAAGGTTTTGCTATCCCCTCCAAATAGGCTCGCGAGCGCAGCCTGGAGTCGGGAATCTTTGGTATAGCCAGATTTACACTCTTGCTTACCGCCGCGGTTCCGCCGCTATCTCTCTTTTTCAGACGCCAACGTCGCTAAGGGGAGCCGGCGTCACCACCAGCCAAGGCCCTCCGATCCGCCGCCGTCCATTCGAGCCGACGAGGACCGGAGCCAGCGCCCAGCCCCCTACACAAAAGTTAAATAAACGTCGTTTCCAAGCCCTTTTCAGGGCCGACAAAATATAAAACTCGTGTCTTCGTTTTCTTTCGTATCCCCTCAATCTCACCTCATCCGGACCTCCGTTGGATCCCTTATTTTAAGCGATTCCAACATAAGGTCCTTCGAGCCGGATAGAAAGGTTGAGAAAGGGTGAAAGAAACGATCACTTCAGGTTGACCTTCGAGCAGTGTTTACCTCTCGAAGTATATCACCATGTCGAACCCCGTAAAGGAGCAGTTGACTCTTCCTGCCCTGGAGGTCGAGATGGAGGATATTCAGTCACGAATTCGGGGAATGACCCGACTCGTGACTAATCTGAAGAAAAAGGGGCGAAATAATTATACCATCTCTCTCCTCAAGCAGAAGTTGGAGTATGTAACTGACGTTTGGAGGGACATCCAAGAGCGAGTTAAACAGCTCAAAAAGGAGGTCCCTGACAGCAAACGGAAGGTCATACCCTTCTTCGGCGAGAGCACGATGGATGATGCAGAAGATGCGTTCCATGAAGCTCAGAACTTCCTGATGACGGAATTGGACAGCCTCATACAGGAAAAGGAATCGGCTGGATTCGGCAACCCCGGGAATACCGCGGGTGCCGGAGCAACCGGCCAGCCTAGTACGCTTGAGCTTCCCAAGCAGAATTTACCGAGATTTAGCGGAGATCCGCGAAAGTGGTGTCACTTTGCGGATCTGTTCACCGCCAGCATAATCAAAGATCAACGGTTGTCAGATGCGCAACGTTTGCAATATCTGAACGGCTGCTTGGAAGGAGAGGCACTCGCATCGATTGCCACGCTTGAAATTGCGGATCGCAATTTCAAGCCGGCGTGGGATACCCTGACCGAACAATTCGGGAACCCACGTCGCATGGTGCTTCAGCTTCTCGCAACATTCACGAAGCTGAAGCCGATCAGGACGGGCGACATAGAAAGCCTGCAACAGGTCACCGTCGGCTGGAAACAAACGCTCGCCGCGCTCCAGAAGCTGGGGCGCAAGGTAGAGCATTACAGCGACGTGTTGGTCATCCTGATAAAATCTAAGTTGGACCAATCCCTAGAATGGGAATGGGAGGGCACGCAAAAGCTCAACCAAGAAATCCCCTCATTTAATGAGATGTTGGATTTTCTCAGGGAGCAAGAGCACAGACTGCACGTGCTGATCAACCCGGTACAAAAACAAGCGGTTGACCCCACGTCAAAACCTCGCATACGGCAACATAACGCCGTAGTCGAAAGCTCTCCCGGTCCAACCTTGGAGTGTACATTCTGCGGACTGACGCACGGAATTACAACGTGCAAAAAGTTCAAGCTGCTCACGCCTGAATTGCGCTTCCATTATATTAAAGCGAATCAGTCGTGTATAAACTGTCTCGCTTCGACTCACACAGTCGCGCGTTGCCCTAAGAACGCAGCGTGTACAAAGTGCAGTAAGAAGCATCACACTATTCTGCACTTTGACGCACCACAAGTCGGCACAGGCAATCGTCGGTCGACGAAAAAGCCACAGCAGGGCCAGCGGGAAGCGGGACGGAGTAACGTCTCCGCACGTGAGCCCGCGAATGTAAACACGAAATCTCGTGCTTCTACATCAAGCGCCGACGTGACGTCGCACTGTAGTGCGACGGAGAGCGGAACACCAGCTGTGTTTCTGGCGACGGCAAATGTGCGAGTCACAGGAAAGGGAGGCACGACGCGCATCGCGCGTGCACTCATAGACCAGGGCTCGGAAGCCTCCTTCATTTCCGCGAACCTCGCAAATGACTTGCGACTCGCGAGAAGGAAAACCCCAGCCACAGTTACGGGCTTGGGGGGCGGAAAAGCGTGGATATCGAGTTCGGTTCGACACGTTGCACTGAGGAGGCGTTCCGCACCAGTGCATACGTGGTGTCCCGAATCACCTCGTATGCCCCGCCGTCGGTTCACGTGCCGGAATACACCGCGTTGCGTGAACTGACACTCGCGGATCCTGACCCCGCTTCAGACCGCCCAATAGAGGTGCTGATCGGAGCTGGGACATATGCGAGTATCATTCGACCAGGGCTTCGGCGATTCGGTAAGCGAGGGCCGATCGCGCAGGAAACAGCTTTAGGCTGGATACTGTCAGGCCCGGTCGACGCAGCCACCTCTTCCCCAAACCCCGTGAGGACGCTGCATTGCACCGTCCTCGAATCGCTCGACAAAGCGATACGAAGGTTCTGGGAGATAGAGGAGATTCCCTCGAAATTGGTGAATACCAAGGCCGAGGACGAATGCGAAGAATACTTCGCAAAAACCGTCGCGCGAGACGCGACGGGACGATTCATCGTTCGGTTGCCCTTCAACCACGAAAACCCGGACGAGCTGTTGGGAGAATCTCTTCCAATAGCTCTCTCCGCGTTGACTAGGTTAAGGAAAAAACTGGACCTGGATCCAACCCTCATGAGGGAATACAGTGAGTTTCTCACTGAATATGAGTCGTTGAGTCATATGACTCGCCTAGAGTTCCTCGACAAGACACGACTCTACATTCCACATAGAGCGGTTGTTCGAACGGAAAGCGCTACGACGAAGCTGCGCGTCGTGTTTAACGCTTCCAGTAAAACAGCGGGCGGACGCTCGCTGAACGACATCCTCCACGTAGGACCGAAGCTACAGAACGATATCACCGCTGTATTAACGCGGTGGCGTCTGTATCAATACGTGCTAGTAGCAGATATAGAGAAAATGTTTCGACAAATTCTCGTAGCTGCAGAGGATCGTCGATTCCAATGCATCGTGTGGCGCACGCCAGAAACCGAACGAAATATAGCGTTCGAGTTAAAAACCGTGACCTACGGTACGGCGTGTGCCCCATATTTATCGATGCGAACGCTTCTCGAGCTGAAAAAACAGGACGGCGACCGCTTCCCGTTCGCCGCTCCTATCCTCGAGAAGGACGTCTATGTTGACGACGTGTTTATGGGAGCTCCGGACAAACTATTGTTGGAGCAAATCCGTAAACAAACGTGCGAGCTCTTACAGCAAGGTGGATTTAACCTTCGTAAGTGGGCTGGAAATTCGCCAGATTTATTAGGCAATATTCCACATAGCTCGCACTCCCACGCAGTCGACCTTGATTTGTTTGATAATTCCGAATTAAAGGTACTCGGTCTGCGATGGATTCCATCAGGAGATTTTTTCTACTTTAATCTGCAACGCTTCCAACCGTCTGCAACACCGATCACAAAGCGTACTTTGTTTTCGGAAATTGCAAAATTATACGACCCTCTCGGCTGGCTTTCGCCAGTCGTGATTCGCGCGAAAACTTTAATGCAGTCCCAATGGCTGGAGAAAATCCAGTGGGACGAGCAAGTTTCCGCAGAAACGCTCAAAATGTGGAACACATTTTGTGCGGATTGGAGCAGATTGAACCAGTGGAAACTTCCCCGATGGATCCGTTATGGAGCCGACACGACTTCTGTGGAACTGCACGGATTTTGTGACGCATCGCTCGCAGCCTATTCGGCCGTCACTTATTTAAGAGTGACGACGATAGACAACGGTGTGTTTACATCGCTGTTGATGGCAAAAACGCGAGTGGCTCCAATAAAAACACAGTCGATCCCAGTTCTTGAATTGAACGGGGCCGTACTGCTAGCCGAGCTAATCTTGCACGTGAGAGACTCACTTGCAATGAAAATAGATCGTGTAGTCTGCTGGACAGACTCAACGATCGCTCTAGCTTGGCTGAAAAAACACCCATCGACCTGGAAGGTTATAGTGGCCAACCGAGTGTCGAAAATCCAAACGGCCCTCCCGAACGCGGAATGGCGTTACGTGCCGACCCGTTCGAACCCCGCGGATTTAAATTCGCGCGGGATCGACGCGGCAGAATTTCTGCAGTCGAACCTATGGACGTTTGGACCGACATGGCTGAGCGAAGCGGAAGCGCAATGGCCCGCCATACCCGCTTCCGTTGAGACCGACGAAAGCAAGCGCGTAGCGCATGCACACGTAGCAACTCCGAAGCCGGAATGGGATTTTCTGTTCCGTTTTCAATCATGGAGAAAACTGTTACGTGTAACGGCGTACTGTCTTCGTTGGCGAAGACCGTCGCGCGTCAATCAAAGGTCAAACGCCGGTCAAGTAATCGAGGCGGCAGAAATGCGTAACGCAGCTGAGCGCCTCGCACGCCATATACAGGGCTCGCATTTCGCAGAGGAATACCGATGCTTAAAAAATCATCGCAGTATCCCTGTGAAATCTCCCTTAAAAAGTCTCAACCCGTTCCTCGACGATAAGGACGTCCTGCGAGTCGGTGGAAGACTGGAGAATGCGACACTTGCATGGGAAACCAAGCACCCGATAATACTGCCTAAGCATTATGTTTCGACATTAATAATTAGGCAGTGCCACGTAGATACGTTGCATGGGGGCTTGCAGTTGACCTTGCACACTGTCAGGCAAAATTATTGGATTCTCGGTTGTCGAAATGCAGCGAAAACCGTGGTCAACAAATGCATGCGATGCGTAAGGTGGCGAGGCAACACGTCCACGCAAATAATGCAGCATCTGACCCCGGAGCGCTGTCGCCCGTCAAGAGCATTCGACAATTGCGGAGTGGATTACGCGGGACCTTACCGTGTCCGCGACTCCGCGGGCCGAGGCAAAACAGCTCACAAAGCGTACATCGCGGTGTTTGTTTGTTACGCTACGAGGGCTGTCCATATCGAACTCGTCCATGACTACACGACGAGCGCGTTCTTAGCCGCACTCGATCGGTTTGTTGCACGACGAGGAATCCCGTCCTGCATTTTCAGTGACAATGGAACCAATTTCGTCGGTGCCGATCGAGAATTACAACAGCACTGTCGTGCAGTATTTTCTGCAACGGACACGCATAATAAATGCGGTGCTATCGGCATTCAGTGGCGGTTTAATCCACCCAGTGCCCCACACTTCGGTGGAATGCAGGAGGCCGGCGTGAAATCGGTGAAACACCATTTGAAACGCACGTTGGGAGAGTTCACACCAACGGGAGAGGAAATGCAGACGCTGCTCTGCAAGATCGAAGCGAGTCTTAACTCGCGACCGATCGCTCCCCTGACTGACGACCCAGACGACTATGCGTCTCTTACGCCCGGTCACTTCCTGACAGGCGGACCACTAAATGCGATTCCGCTGCAGTCCGTGGAAAATGAAAAACTCTCGCGACTGTCGCGTTGGAGAGCGATTCAGAAATTCCACGAGCAACTGTGGAGGCATTGGACGCGCGATTACCTCACGCACCTCCAAAATCGCTACAAGTGGCGCGCCACCCAACTGCAACTGCAACCAGGAGATCTGGTGCTAGTGCAGAATCCTCTTCTTCCCCCCAATCAGTGGGAGATGGGAAGAATTGAGGAGGTGTTCCCGGGGAAAGACGGAAATGTACGTGTGGTAAAAGTACGTACAGCGAAGTCAACATACACACGCCCAATTACAAGGATGTGTAGGTTACCCGTGGATGAGCCCGCTATGACGACCGACGCCGAGGTCAAGCGGCCGAAATAAATTGCCAAAACAATTTTGGAAAAAATAGGGGAGACACCAAGGTGAGACCGATTGTTCTAGAAGAAAATCGAACGATCGGGACCCCCAATCCCCTTGGGAGGGGAGACGAAGTATTTCCGTCTCTATCTCTCCAAGGGAAAAAGCGCCCCCGCGAAATCGCGGGCGCTACCGAAATCGGTTGGGAGCGTCGCGGTGGCCGAAGCAGTCTAGATCAAGCCATGGACAACAACGTAGCAACCCAAAAGGAAATCTCCGACAGCTTCGACCGCTGCTTGAAGATCGGGGAGAAGGCGTTGCAGCCGGACACCCACACCGCTGAACAAAGGGAGCCGGCGCTCGAGCCCCCACGGGAAAAGACAGAGGAGCCCCCGTCTCAGCTGCCCGGGGAGGAATGGCTCTTTAAGATGGGTCCTCTCGAGCTCCGGGTCCCGGAGCATATTCCCCGAACCACCAGGAGGTACCGCTACACCGCCCCTGGAGGACGTTATGTCCTCCGTTGGGACAAAGAGCAGCGGTTAACATCGCTGCTCTGGAGACCCGACCACGTGGCCTCCACGATGGACTCACGCCCGGGGCACTCCACCAGCACCACCCCCGTACCGGAAGCCAAGGTGAGGGGACGAGCTACACCCTCAAGGGAGGAGAGGCGACCTCCTGCCCCCACAGCGGTGACTCCAAGGACCGCGGAAACCACCAGGTCCCCGCAAACCTCCGGTCGCGCTAGGCGACCACCACGGCCTCGCGGCCCAACGTTGGAGGAACTGACGCGCGCGGCCGTCGGCATCGCGGTAGAAACATCAATGCGGCTGCTGCAGCAACAGCAGCAGCTACACCCGCAGCAGAGCGCGTCTCCACCAGCGCATAAGTAAGTTCAATTGAATTCATATTTTGATTGAATATACGACAACGCTGCGAGTGAGTTCACTTCAATTGAACTTCACTTGCAGCACCTCTCTCTCTCATTCGCGAAGAAAGTATTAGTCTTTCGAGTCTCGCGTTACGATGTGCATACGACAGAGCATTACCGATTCTCCGTTGCACGGACCGTGCAAGGGGGGCGGTATGTTTAAAAAGCGGTTATATAACGGGCATTTGGCTCGTCCGCGAGATTCGTAATTTGTTGGTATACGTGACCGACCGAAGGTGGCCTTCGGTCGGAGCATACGTTGTCCTAGCAGCAAAACACGATCAGCTGTCGTATGACTTGTTTTTGTCGTCAAAATTAAAGTTCAAACAAAGTAAGCGTTGTCGAGCAACGGTTTTGAACTCCAGGCTCGATGTCGAGAAGGGACATCGGAGCCTGAAGGAGAGAGAGAGTACATCGTACTACATTAGCACGAGACAAAAGATAATTTGTGAGCGCCGCGTAGTGGTAAAATTTGGCACGTCTTCCGCTTCGCGGAGACACGCGCGGCTCTCGCCCCAGTCGTCTTTCGACAATCAAGCTTGACGCAGTCAGTGCGACCGTACGTCAAGCGCCTCTCAGCTCGCCAGTTTTCAGATTTCAAGTAGTTTGGTTACCAGACACTTGAAATCTCACTAGCTCTAAAAAGCTGAACCTCTGTCGCCGACAGACTAGGAAGCTCTGCTCGATTCGTACGGATAATACGTACGAAAGAGCACCTGGTTTGTTTTAGGAGACAATTGATCGAGATTTGCACTCTTGGAATCGGGGCCTGCCCTGATTCTCTGAGTCTCGTTTCGTCTCGGAGCAACAAAGGCCGCTGCCTGTTGGATCCCTGAGAGACGGGTTACAACAGAGAGAGATAACGTACGTGCCTATCACCTCTGCGTTACTCGTGCTCTGCCACCCCGTTTAGTAGCAACCCCCGTGTGACGAATAGAAGCACACGGTAAGGTGAACGGAGTCGCCGAGCCTCTGGCCGTCCTCAGCCTCCAGGACCAGCAATTCGCTGGTTATAGCGTGTCCCTCCGCTCACGAATCCCTAAATTACTTGGATTCGTACGGAACGAACCTTTCCAAAAGGTGCAAGGCGAAGAGAAGAGGTCCCTCCTCCTCTCAAGCCACTCGTTCATCGACTTCTTCTTCGCGCCAGAAGAAGAGTCGATAATACAGTCCACTGCATTACCTTTGCGTTACAGGCAAGGTTTTGCTATCCCCTCCAAATAGGCTCGCGAGCGCAGCCTGGAGTCGGGAATCTTTGGTATAGCCAGATTTACACTCTTGCTTACCGCCGCGGTTCCGCCGCTATCTCTCTTTTTCAGACGCCAACGTCGCTAAGGGGAGCCGGCGTCACCACCAGCCAAGGCCCTCCGATCCGCCGCCGTCCATTCGAGCCGACGAGGACCGGAGCCAGCGCCCAGCCCCCTACACAAAAGTTAAATAAACGTCGTTTCCAAGCCCTTTTCAGGGCCGACAAAATATAAAACTCGTGTCTTCGTTTTCTTTCGTATCCCCTCAATCTCACCTCATCCGGACCTCCGTTGGATCCCTTATTTTAAGCGATTCCAACAGTGATCATAATAATCATACTAACAACCATAATGACCATAGTAATCATCATAATAAACAGAATAGTCATGGAAATAATCTTAATAATCATTATTATTAACGTAATAACCATAATAATCTTAATGATGACCATAATATTCATCATAATTATACCTAGACATATAATAATCAGAGTAATCATAATAATAAGCATAATAAGCTTTGAAATAAGCATAATAACCGTTATACTAGCCATAATAGCCATAATAATCATAATAACTAGAGTAATCATAATAGTCATAATAATCGCAATAACCATAATGATCTTAATGATGATCATTATATTCATCATAATTATACCAAGATCGATAATAATCATACTAACCATAATAATAAACATAATAAGCTTTGAAATAATCATAATAACCGTTAGACTAGCCATAGTAGCCCTAATAATTATAATAACCATAATCATCATAATAATTATATTAATAACCATAATAAGTTTGGAAATAACCATCATAAGCATTATACTAGCCATAATAATCATAACAATCATAATAACTATAATAATCATAACAGTCATAATAATAACCATAATAAACTTGGAAATAATCATATTTATCATTATAATAGCAATAATAACCATAAAAATCATAATAGCCATAATAATCTGAATGTTGATCATAATAATCATACTAACAGCCATAATAATCATAGTGATCATCATAATAACTACAATTATCATAATAATCGTAATTGTAATGTTAATAAGCATAGCAATAATCACAATGACCATAGAAACCATAATAATCTCAATGATGATCATAATATCCATGATAATTATACCAAGATCCGTAATAATCATAATAATCATAATAATAACCATAATAGGTTCGGAAATAATCATAATATACATTATACTACCCCTAACAACTAGAATAGTCATAATAGCCATAATAATCATAATAGTCGTAATAATAACAATAATGAACTAGGAAATAATCGTAATAATCATTATAATAGCCATAATAGCAATAAAAATCACAATAGCCGTAATAATCTGAATGCTGGTCATAATAATCATACTAACAACCATAATGATCATAGTAATCATCATAATAAACAGAATAGTCATGGAAATAATCTTAATAATCATTATGATTATCGTAATTACCATAATCATCGTAATAACCATAATGATCTTAATGATGACCATAATATTCATCATAATTATACCAGGATCCATAATAATCATAGTAACCATAATAATAAACATAATAAGCTTTGAAATAATCATAATAACCGTTATACTAGCCATAGTAACCATAATAACCATAATAACCATACTCATCATAATAATTATATTAATAACCATAATAAGCTTGGAAATAATCATCATAAGCATTATACTAGCCATAATAATCATAATAATCATAATCACTATAATAATCATAATAGTCATAATAATAAGCATAATAAACTTGGAAATAATCATATTTATCAGTATAATAGCAATAATAACCATAAAAATCATAATAGCCATAATAATCTGAATGTTGGTCCTAATAATCATACTAACAACCATAATAATCATAGTGATCATCATAATAACTACAATAATCATAATAATCGTAATTGTAATGTTAATAAGCATAGCAATAATCACAATCATCATAGTAACCATAATAATCTTAATGATGATCATAATATCCATGATAATTATACCAAGATCCGTAATAATCATAATAATCATAATAATAACCATAATGGGTTCGGAGATAATCATAATATACATTATACTAGCCATAACAGCCATAATAGTCATAATAGCCATAATAATCATAATAGTCGTAATAATAACAATAATGAACTAGGAAATAATCGTAATAATCATTACAATAGTCATAATAGCCATAAAAATCACAATAGGCATAATAATCAGATTGGTGATCATAATAATAATACTAACAACCATAATGATCATAGTAATCATCATAATAAACAGAATAGTCATGGAAATAATCTTAATAACCGTTATTATTAACGTAATAACCATAATCACCTTAATAACCATAATGATCTCAATGGTGACCATAATATTCATCATAATTATACTAAGACAAATAATAATCAGAGTAATCATAATAATAAACATAGTAAGCTTTGAAATAATCATAATAACCTTTATACTAGCCATAATAACCATAATAATCATAATACCTAGAATAATCATAATAGTCATAATAATCGCAATAACCATAATGATCTTAATGATGATCATGATATTCATCGTAATTATACCAAGATCCGTAATAATCATAATAATCATAATAATAACCCTAATGTGTTCGGAAATAATCATAATATACATTATACTTGCCATAACAACCATAATAGTCATAATTGCAATAATAATCATAATAGTCGTTATAATAACAATAATGAACTTGGAAACAATGGTAATAATCATTATAATAGTCATAATAGCCATAAAAATCACAATAGCCATAATAATCAGAATGGTGATCATAATAATCATACTAACAACCATAATGACCATAGTAATCATCATAATAAACAGAATAGTCATGGAAATAATCTTAATAATCATTATTATTAACGTAATAACCATAATCATCTTAATGATGACCATAATATTCATCATAATTATACCTAGACATATAATAATCAGAGTAATCATAATAATAAGCATAATAAGCTTTCAAATAGTCATAATAACCTTTATACTAGCCATAACAACCATAATAATCATAATAACTAGAGTAATCATAATAGTCATAATAATCGCAATAACAATAATGATCTTAATGATGATCATTATATTCATCATAATTATACCAAGATCCATAATAATCATAGTAACCGTAATAATAAACCTAATAGGCTTTGAAATAATAATAATAACCGTTATACGAGCCATAGTAGCCATAATAACCATAATAACCATACTCATCATAATAATTATATTAATAACCATAATAAGCTTGGAAATAATCATCATAAGCATTATACTAGCCATAATAATCATAATAATCATAATCACTATAATAATCATAATAGTCATAATAATAAGCATAATAAACTTGGAAATAATCATATTTATCAGTATAATAGCAATAATAACCATAAAAATCATAATAGCCATAATAATCTGAATGTTGATCCTAATAATCATACTAACAACCATAATAATCATAGTGATCATCATAATAACTACAATAATCATAATAATCGTAATTGTAATGTTAATAAGCATAGCAATAATCACAATCATCATAGTAACCATAATAATCTTAATGATGATCATAATATCCATGATAATTATACCAAGATCCGTAATAATCATAATAATCATAATAATAACCATAATGGGTTCGGAGATAATCATAATATACATTATACTAGCCATAACAGCCATAATAGTCATAATAGCCATAATAATCATAATAGTCGTAATAATAACAATAATGAACTAGGAAATAATCGTAATAATCATTACAATAGTCATAATAGCCATAAAAATCACAATAGGCATAATAATCAGATTGGTGATCATAATAATAATACTAACAACCATAATGATCATAGTAATCATCATAATAAACAGAATAGTCATGGAAATAATCTTAATAACCGTTATTATTAACGTAATAACCATAATCACCTTAATAACCATAATGATCTCAATGGTGACCATAATATTCATCATAATTATACTAAGACAAATAATAATGAGAGTAATCATAATAATAAACATAATAAGCTTTGAAATAATCATAATAACCTTTATACTAGCCATAATAACCATAATAATCATAATACCTAGAATAATCATAATAGTCATAATAATCGCAATAACCATAATGATCTTAATGATGATCATGATATTCATCGTAATTATACCAAGATCCGTAATAATCATAATAATCATAATAATAACCCTAATGTGTTCGGAAATAATCATAATATACATTATACTTGCCATAACAACCATAATAGTCATAATAGCAGTAATAATCATAATAGTCGTAATAATAACAATAATGAACTTGGAAATAATGGTAATAATCATTATTATAGTCATAATAGCCATAAAAATCACAATAGCCATAATAATCAGAATGGTGATCATAATAATCATTCTAACAACCATAATAATCATAGTGATCGTCATAATAACTAAAATAATCATAATAATCGTAATTGTAATGTTAATAAGCCTAGCAATAATCACAATAATCATAGTAACCATAATAATCTTAATGATGATCATAATATCCATGATAATTATACCAAGATCCGTAATAATCATAATAATCATAATAATAATCCTAATGTGTTCGGAAATAATCATAATATACATTATACTTGCCATAACAACCATAATAGTCATAATTGCATTAATAATCATAATAGTCGTAATAATAACAATAATGAACTTGGAAACAATGGTAATAATCATTATAATAGTCATAATAGCCATAAAAATCACAATAGCCATAATAATCAGAATGGTGATCATAATAATCATACTAACAACCATAATGACCATAGTAATCATCATAATAAACAGAATAGTCATGGAAATAATCTTAATAATCATTATTATTAACGTAATAACCATAATCATCTTAATGATGACCATAATATTCATCATAATTATACCTAGACATATAATAATCAGAGTAATCATAATAATAAGCATAATAAGCTTTCAAATAGTCATAATAACCTTTATACTAGCCATAACAACCATAATAATCATAATAACTAGAGTAATCATAATAGTCATAATAATCGCAATAACCATAATGATCTTAATGATGATCATTATATTCATCATAATTATACCAAGATCCATAATAATCATAGTAACCATAATAATAAACATAATAAGCTTTGAAATAATCATAATAACTGTTATACTAGCCATAGTAGCCATAATAATTATAATAACGATAATCATCATAATAATTATATTAATAACCATAATAAGCTTGGAAATAATCATCATAAGCATTTTACTAGCCATAATAATCATAATAATCATAATAACTATAATAATCATAATAGTCATAATAATAACCATAATAAACTTGGAAATACTCATATTTATCATTATAATAGCAATAATAACCATAAAAATCATAATAGCCATAATAATCTGAATGTTGATCATAATAATCATTCTAACAGCCATAATAATCATAGTGATCATCATAATAACTACAATTATCATAATAATCGTTATTGTAATGTTAATAAGCATAGCAATAATCACAATAAGCATAGAAACCATAATAATCTTAATGATGATCATTATATCCATGATAATTATACCAAGATCCGTAATAATCATAATAATCGTAATAATAACCATAATAGGTTCGGAAATAATCATAATATACATTATACTATCCCTAACAACTATAATAGCCATAATAGCCATAATAATCATAATAGTCGTAATAATAACAATAATGAACTTGGAAATAATCGTAATAATCATTATAATAGTCATAATAGCCATAAAAATCACAATAGCCATAATAATCTGAATGGTCATCATAATAATCATACTAACAACCGTAATGATCATAGTAATCATCATAATAACCAGAATAGTCATGGAAATAATCTTAATAATCATTATTATTAACGTAATAACCATAATGATCTTAATGATGAACATAATATTCATCATAATTATACCTAGACATATAATAATCAGAGTAATCATAATAATAAGCATAATAAGCTTTGAAATAATCATAATAACCTTTATACTAGCCATAATAGCCATAATAATCATAATAACTAGAGTAATCATAATAGTCATAATAATCGCAATAACCATAATGATCTTAATAATGATCATTATATTCATCATAATTATACCAAGATCCATAATAATCATAGTAACCGTAATAATAAACCTAATAGGCTTTGAAATAATAATAATAACCGTTATACGAGCCATAGTAGCCATAATAACCATAATAACCATACTCATCATAATAATTATATTAATAACCATAATAAGCTTGGAAATAATCATCATAAGCATTATACTAGCCATAATAATCATAATAATCATAATCACTATAATAATCATAATAGTCATAATAATAAGCATAATAAACTTGGAAATAATCATATTTATCAGTATAATAGCAATAATAACCATAAAAATCATAATAGCCATAATAATCTGAATGTTGATCCTAATAATCATACTAACAACCATAATAATCATAGTGATCATCATAATAACTACAATAATCATAATAATCGTAATTGTAATGTTAATAAGCATAGCAATAATCACAATCATCATAGTAACCAAAATAATCTTAATGATGATCATAATATCAATGATAATTATACCAAGATCCGTAATAATCATAATAATCATAATAATAACCATAATGGGTTCGGAGATAATCATAATATACATTATACTAGCCATAACAGCCATAATAGTCATAATAGCCATAATAATCATAATAGTCGTAATAATAACAATAATGAACTAGGAAATAATCGTAATAATCATTACAATAGTCATAATAGCCATAAAAATCACAATAGGCATAATAATCAGATTGGTGATCATAATAATAATACTAACAACCATAATGATCATAGTAATCATCATAATAAACAGAATAGTCATGGAAATAATCTTAATAACCGTTATTATTAACGTAATAACCATAATCACCTTAATAACCATAATGATCTCAATGGTGACCATAATATTCATCATAATTATACTAAGACAAATAATAATCAGAGTAATCATAATAATAAACATAATAAGCTTTGAAATAATCATAATAACCTTTATACTAGCCATAATAACCATAATAATCATAATACCTAGAATAATCATAATAGTCATAATAATCGCAATAACCATAATGATCTTAATGATGATCATGATATTCATCGTAATTATACCAAGATCCGTAATAATCATAATAATCATAATAATAACCCTAATGTGTTCGGAAATAATCATAATATACATTATACTTGCCATAACAACCATAATAGTCATAATAGCAGTAATAATCATAATAGTCGTAATAATAACAATAATGAACTTGGAAATAATGGTAATAATCATTATTATAGTCATAATAGCCATAAAAATCACAATAGCCATAATAATCAGAATGGTGATCATAATAATCATTCTAACAACCATAATGATCATAGTAATCATCATAATAAACAGAATAGTCATGGAAACAATCTTAATAATCATTATTATTATCGTAATAACCATAATAATCTTAATGATGACCATAATATTCATCATAATTATACCTAGACATATAATAATCAGATTAATCGTAATAATAAGCATAATAAGCTTTGAAATAATCAGAATAACCTTTATACTAGCCATAATAACCATAATAATCATAATAACTAGAGTAATCATAATAGTCATAATAATCGCAATAAACATAATGATCTTAATGATGATCATTATATTCATCATAATTATACCAAGATCCATAATATTCATAGTAACCATAATAACAAACATAATAAGCTTTGAAAAAAACATAATAACCGTTATACTAGCCATAGTAGCCATAATAATTATAATAACCATAATCATAATAATAATTATATTAATAACCATAATAAGCTTGGAAATAATCATCATAAGCATTATACTAGCCATAATAATCATAATAATCATAATCACTATAATAATCATAACAGTCATAATAATAACCATAATAAACTTGGAAATAATCATATTTATCAGTATAATAGCAATAATAACCATAAAAATCATAATAGCCATATTAATCTGAATGTTCATCATAATAATCATACTAACAGCCATAATAATCATAGTGATCATCATAATAACTACAATTATCATAATAATCGTAATTGTAATGTTAATAAGCATAGCAATAATCACAATGACCATAGAAACCATAATAACCTCAATGATGATCATAATATCCATGATAATTATACCAAGATCCGTAATAATCATAATAATCATAATAATAACCATAATAGGTTCGGAAATAATCATAATATACATTATACTACCCCTAACAACTATAATAGTCATAATAGCCATAATAATCATAATAGTCGTAATAATAACAATAATGAACTAGGAAATAATCGTAATAATCGTTATAATAGCCATAATAGCAATAAAAATCACAATAGCCGTAATAATCTGAATGGTGGTCATAATAATCATACTAACAACCATAATGATCATAGTAATCATCATAATAAACAGAATAGTCCTGGAAATAATCTTAATAATCATTATGATTATCGTAATAACCATAATCATCGTAATAACCATAATGATCTTAATAATGACCATAATATTCATCATAATTATACCAGGATCCATAATAATCATAGTAACCATAATAATAAACATAATAAGCTTTGAAATAATCATAATAACCTTTATACTAGCCATAGTAACCATAATAATCATAATAACTATAATAATCATAATAGTGATTATAATAACCGTAACAAACTTGGAAATAATCATATTTATCATTATAATAGCAATAATAACCATAAAAATCATAATAGCCATAATTGCAATAATAATCATAATAGTCGTAATAATAACAATAATGAACTTGGAAACAATGGTAATAATCATTATAATAGTCATAATAGCCATAAAAATCACAATAGCCATAATAATCAGAATGGTGATCATAATAATGATACTAACAACCATAATGACCATAGTAATCATCATAATAAACAGAATAGTCATGGAAATAATCTTGATAATCATTATTATTAACGTAATAACCATAATCATCTTAATGATGACCATAATATTCATCATAATTATACCTAGACATATAATAATCAGTGTAATCATAATAATAAGCATAATAAGCTTTCAAATAGTCATAATAACCTTTATACTAGCCATAACAACCATAATAATCATAATAACTAGAGTAATCATAATAGTCATAATAATCGCAATAACAATAATGATCTTAATGATGATCATTATATTCATCATAATTATACCAAGATCCATAATAATCATAGTAACCATAATAATAAACATAATAAGCTTTGAAATAATCATAATAACCGTTATACTAGCCATAGTAGCCATAATAATTATAATAACGATAATCATCATAATAATTATATTAATAACCATAATAAGCTTGGAAATAATCATCATAAGCATTATACTAGCCATAATAATCATAATAATCATAATCACTATAATAATCATAATAGTCATAATAATAAGCATAATAAACATGGATATAATCATATTTATCACTATAATAGCAATAATAACCATAAAAATCATAATAGCCATAATAATCTGAATGTTGATCCTAATAATCATACTAGCAACCATAATAATCATAGTGATCATCATAATAACTACAATAATCATAATAATCGTAATTGTAATGTTAATAAGCATAGCAATAATCACAATCATCATGATAACCATAATAATCTTAATGATGATCATAATATCCATGATAATTATACCAAGATCCGTAATAATCATAATAATCATAATAATAACCATAATGGGTTCGGAGATAATCGTAATATACATTATACTAGCCATAACAGCCATAATAGTCATAATAGCCATAATAATCATAATAGTCGTAATAATAACAATAATGAACTAGGAAATAATCGTAATAATCATTACAATAGTCATAATAGCCATAAAAATCACAATAGGCATAATAATCAGATTGGTGATCATAATAATAATACTAACAACCATAATGATCATAGTAATCATCATAATAAACAGAATAGTCATGGAAATAATCTTAATAACCGTTATTATTAACGTAATAACCATAATCACCTTAATAACCATAATGATCTCAATGATGACCATAATATTCATCATAATTATACTAAGACAAATAATAATCAGAGTAATCATAATAATAAACATAATAAGCTTTGAAATAATCATAATAACCTTTATACTAGCCATAATAACCATAATAATCATAATACCTAGAATAACCATAATAGTCATAATAATCGCAATAACCATAATGATCTTAATGATGATCATGATATCCATCGTAATTATACCAAGATCCGTAATAATCATAATAATCATAATAATAACCCTAATGTGTCCGGAAATAATCATAATATACATTATACTTGCCATAACAACCATAATAGTCATAATAGCAGTAATAATCATAATAGTCGTAATAATAACAATAATGAACTTGGAAATAATGGTAATAATCATTATTATAGTCATAATAGCCATAAAAATCACAATAGCCATAATAATCAGAATGGTGATCATAATAATCATTCTAACAACCATAATGATCATAGTAATCATCATAATAAACAGAATAGTCATGGAAACAATCTTAATAATCATTATTATTATCGTAATAACCATAATAATCTTAATGATGACCATAATATTCATCATAATTATACCTAGACATATAATAGTCAGATTAATCGTAATAATAAGCATAATAAGCTTTGAAATAACCAGAATAACCTTTATACTAGCCATAATAACCATAATAATCATAATAACTAGAGTAATCATAATAGTCATAATAATCGTAATAAACATAATGATCTTAATGATGAACATTATATTCATCATAATTATACCAAGATCCATAATAATCATAGTAACCATAATAACAAACATAATAAGCTTTGAAAAAATCATAATAACCGTTATACTAGCCATAGTAGCCATAATAATTATAATAACCATAATCATAATAATAATTATATTAATAACCATAATAAGCTTGGAAATAATCATCATAAGCATTATACTAGCCATAATAGTCATAATAATCATAATCACTATAATAATCATAATAGTCATAATAATAACCATAATAAACTTGGAAATAATCATATTTATCAGTATAATAGCAATAATAACCATAAAAATCATAATAGCCATAATAATCTGAATGTTGATCCTAATAATCATACTAACAACCATAATAATCATAGTGATCATCATAATAACTACAATAATCATAATAATCGTAATTGTAATGTTAATAAGCATAGCAATAATCACAATAATCATAGTAACCATAATAATCTTAATGATGATCATAATATCCATGATAATTATACCAAGATCCGTAATAATCATAATAATCATAATAATAACCATAATGGGTTCGGAGATAATCATAATATACATTATACTAGCCATAACAACCATAATAGTCATAATAGCCATAATAATCATAATAGTCGTAATAATAACAAAAATGAACTAGGAAATAATCGTAATAATCATTACAATAGTCATAATAGCCATAAAAATCACAATAGGCATAATAATCAGATTGGTGATCATAATAATAATACTAACAACCATAATGATCATAGTAATCATCATAATAAACAGAATAGTCATGGAAATAATCTTAATAACCATTATTATTAACGTAATAACCATAATCACCTTAATAACCATAATGATCTCAATGATGACCATAATATTCATCATAATTATACTAAGACAAATAATAATCAGAGTAATCATAATAATAAACATAATAAGCTTTGAAATTATTATAATAACCTTTATACTAGCCATAATAACCATAATAATCATAATACCTAGAATAATCATAATAGTCATAATAATCGCAATAACCATAATGATCTTAATGATGATCATGATATTCATCATAATTATACCAAGATCCATAATATGCCTAGTAACCATAATAATAAACATAATAAGCTTTGAAATAATCATAATAACCGTTATACTAGCCATAGTAAACATAATAATCATAATAACCATAATAATCATAATAATTATAGTAATAAGCATAATAAGCTTTAAAATAACCATAATAACCGTTATACTAGCCATAGTAACCATAATAATCACAATAACTATAATAATTATAATAGTGGTAATAATAACCGTAACAAACTTGGAAATAATCATATTTATCATTATAATAGCAGTAATAACCATAAAAATCATAATAGCCATAATAATCTGAATGCTGATCCTAATAATCATACTAACAACCATAATAATCATAGTGATCATCATAATAACTAAAATAATCATAATAATCGTAATTGTTATGTTAATAAGCCTAGCAATAATCACAATAATCATAGTAACCATAATAATCTTAATGATGATCATAATATCCATGATAATTGTACCAAGATCCGTAATAATCATAATAATCATAATAATAACCCTAATGTGTTCGGAAATAATCATAATATACATTATACTTGCCATAACAACCATAATAGTCATAATTGCAATAATAATCATAATAGTCGTAATAATAACAGTAATGAACTTGGAAATAATGGTAATAATCATTATAATAGTCATAATAGCCATAAAAATGACAATAGCCATAATAATCAGAATGGTGATCATAATAATCATACTAACAACCATAATGATCATAGTAATCATCATAATAAACAGAATAGTCATGGAAATAATCTTAATAATCATTATTATTAACGTAATAACCATAATCATCTTAATGATGACCATAATATTCATCATAATTATACCTAGACATATAATAATCAGAGTAATCATAATAATAAGCATAATAAGCTTTCAAATAGTCATAATAACCTTTATACTAGCCATAATAACCATAATAATCATAATAACTAGAGTAATCATAATAGTCATAATAATCGCAATAACCATAATGATCTTAATGATGATCATTATATTCATCATAATTATACCAAGATCCGTAATAATCATAATAATCGTAATAATAACCATAATGAACTTGGAAATAATCGTAATAATCATTATAATAGTCATAATAGCCATAAAAATCACAACAGCCATAATAATCAGAATGGTGACCATAATAATCATACTAACAACCATAATGATCATAGTAATCATCATAATAGACAGAATAGTCATGGAAATAATCTTCATAATCATTATTATTAACGTAATAACCATAATGATCTTAATGATGACCATAATATTCATCATAATTATACCTAGACATATAATAATCAGAGTAATCATAATAATAAGCATAATAAGCTTTGAAATAATCATAATAACCTTTATACTAGCCATAATAACCATAATGATCATAATAACTAGAGTAATCATAATAGTCATAATAATCGCAATAACCATAATGATCTTAATGATGATCATTATATTCATCATAATTATACCAAGATCCGTAATAATCATAATAATCGTAATAATAACCATAATAGGTTCGGAAATAATCATAATATACATTATACTACCCCTAACGACTATAATAGCCATAATAGCCATAATAATCATAATAGTCGTAATAATAACATTAATGAACTTGGAAATAATCGTAATAATCATTATAATAGTCATAATAGCCATAAAAATCATTATCTATATATTATATATATAAATAATAATCGTAATAATCATTACAATAGTCATAATAGCCATGAAAATCACAATAGGCATAATAATCAGATTGGTGATCATAATAATAATACTAACAACCATAATGATCATAGTAATCATCATAATAAACAGAATAGTCATGGAAATAATCTTAATAACCGTTATTATTAACGTAATAACCATAATCACCTTAATAACCATAATGATCTCAATGATGACCATAATATTCATCATAATTATACTAAGACAAATAATAATCAGAGTAATCATAATAATAAACATAATAAGCTTTGAAATAATCATAATAACCTTTATACTAGCCATAATAACCATATTAATCATAATAACTAGAGTAATCATAATAGTCATAATAATCGCAATAACCATAATGATCCTAATGATGATCATTATATTCATCATAATTATACCAAGACCCATAATAATCATAGTAACCATAATAATAAACCTAATAGGCTTTGAAATAATCATAATAACCGTTATACTAGCCATAGTAGCCATAATAATCATAATAACCATACTCATCATAATAATTATATTAATAACCATAATAAGCTTGGAAATAATCATCATAAGCATTATACTAGCCATAATAATCATAATAATCATAATCACTATAATAATCATAATAGTCATAATAATAACCATAATAAACCTGAAAATAATCATATTTATCAGTATAATAGCAATAATAACCATAAAAATCATAATAGCCATAATAATCTGAATGTTGATCCTAATAATCATACTAACAACCATAATAATCATAGTGATCATCATAATAACTACAATAATCATAATAATCGTAATTGTAATGTTAATAAGCATAGCAATAATCACAATAATCATAGTAACCATAATAATCTTAATGATGATCATAATATCCATGATAATTATACCAAGATCCGTAATAATCATAATAAGCATAATAATAACCATAATGGGTTCGGAGATAATCATAATATACATTATACTAGCCATAACAACCATAATAGTCATAATAGCCATAATAATCATAATAGTCGTAATAATAACAATAATGAACTAGGAAATAATCGTAATAATCATTACAATAGTCATAATAGCCATAAAAATCACAATAGGCATAATAATCAGATTGGTGATCATAATAATAATACTAACAACCATAATGATCATAGTAATCATCATAATAAACAGAATAGTCATGGAAATAATCTTAATAACCATTATTATTAACGTAATAACCATAATCACCTTAATAACCATAATGATCTCAATGATGACCATAATATTCATCATAATTATACTAAGACAAATAATAATCAGAGTAATCATAATAATAAACATAATAAGCTTTGAAATTATTATAATAACCTTTATACTAGCCATAATAACCATAATAATCATAATACCTAGAATAATCATAATAGTCATAATAATCGCAATAACCATAATGATCTTAATGATGATCATGATATTCATCATAATTATACCAAGATCCATAATATGCATAGTAACCATAATAATAAACATAATAAGCTTTGAAATAATCATAATAACCGTTATACTAGCCATAGTAAACATAATAATCATAATAACCATAATAATCATAATAATTATAGTAATAAGCATAATAAGCTTTAAAATAACCATAATAACCGTTATACTAGCCATAGTAACCATAATAATCACAATAACTATAATAATTATAATAGTGGTAATAATAACCGTAACAAACTTGGAAATAATCATATTTATCATTATAATAGCAATAATAACCATAAAAATCATAATAGCCATAATAATCTGAATGCTGATCCTAATAATCATACTAACAACCATAATAATCATAGTGATCATCATAATAACTAAAATAATCATAATAATCGTAATTGTTATGTTAATAAGCCTAGCAATAATCACAATAGTCATAGTAACCATAATAATAAACATAATAAGCTTTGAAATAATCATAATAACCGTTACACTAGCCATAGTAGCCATAATAATTATAATAACCATAATCATCATAATAATTATATTAATATCCATAATAAGCTTGGAAATAATCATCATAAGCATTATACTAGCCATAATAATCATAATAATCATAATAACTATAATAATCATAATAGTCATAATAATAACCATAATAAACTTGGAAATAATCATATTTATCATTATAATAGCAATAATAACCATAAAAATCATAATAGCCATAATAATCTGAATGTTGATCATAATAATCATTCTAACAGCCATAATAATCATAGTGATCATCATAATAACTACAATTATCATAATAATCGTAATTGTAATGTTAATAAGCATAGCAATAATCACAACAATCATAGAAACCATAATAATCTTAATGATGATCATTATATCCATGATAATTATACCAAGATCCGTAATAATCAGAATAATCGTAATAATAACCATAATTGCTTCGGAAATAATCATAATATACATTATACTACCCCTAACAACTATAATAGCCATAATAGCCATAATAAGCATAATAGTCGTAATAATAACAATAATGAACTTGGAAATAATCGTAATAATCATTATAATAGTCATAATAGCCATAAAAATCACAATAGTCATAATAATCAGAATGGTGATCATAATAATCATACTAACAACCATAATGATCATAGTAATCATCATAATAAACAGAATAGTCATGGAAATAATCTTAATAATCATTATTATTAACGTAATAACCATAATAATCTTAATGATGACCATAATATTCATCATAATTATACCTAGCCATATAATAATCAGAGTAATCGTAATAATAAGCATAATAAGCTTTGAAATAATCATAATAACCTTTATACTAGCCATAATAACCATAATAATCATAATAACTAGAGTAATCATAATAGTCATAATAATCGCAATAACCATAATGATCTTAATGATGATCATTATATTCATCATAGCTATACCAAGATCGATAATAATCATACTAACCATAATAATAAACATAATAAGCTTTGAAATAATCATAATAACCGTTATACTAGCCATAGTAGCCATAATAACTATAATAACCATAATCATCATAATAATTATATTAATAACCATAATAAGTTTGGAAATAACCATCATAAGCATTATACTAGCCATAATAATCATAATAATCATAATAACTATAATAATCATAACAGTCATAATAATAACCATAATAAACTTGGAAATAATCATACTTATCATTATAATAGCAATAATAACCATAAAAATCATAACAGCCATATTAATCTGAATGTTCATCATAATAATCATACTAACAGCCATAATAATCATAGTGATCATCATAATAACTACAATTATCATAATAATCGTAATTGTAATGTTAATAAGCATAGCAATAATCACAATGACCATAGAAACCATAATAACCTCAATGATGATCATAATATCCATGATAATTATACCAAGATCCGTAATAATCATAATAATCATAATAATAACCATAATAGGTTCGGAAATAATCATAATATACATTATACTACCCCTAACAACTATAATAGTCATAATAGCCATAATAATCATAATAGTCGTAATAATAACAATAATGAACTAGGAAATAATCGTAATAATCGTTATAATAGCCATAATAGCAATAAAAATCACAATAGCCGTAATAATCTGAATGGTGGTCATAATAATCATACTAACAACCATAATGATCATAGTAATCATCATAATAAACAGAATAGTCCTGGAAATAATCTTAATAATCATTATGATTATCGTAATAACCATAATCATCGTAATAACCATAATGATCTTAATAATGACCATAATATTCATCATAATTATACCAGGATCCATAATAATCATAGTAACCATAATAATAAACATAATAAGCTTTGAAATAATCATAATAACCTTTATACTAGCCATAGTAACCATAATAATCATAATAACTATAATAATCATAATAGTGATTATAATAACCGTAACAAACTTGGAAATAATCATATTTATCATTATAATAGCAATAATAACCATAAAAATCATAATAGCCATAATAATCTGAATGCTGATCCTAATAATCATACTAACAACCATAATAATCATAGTGATCATCATAATAACTAAAATAATCATAATAATCGTAATTGTAATGTTAATAAGCCTAGCAATAATCACAATAATCATAGTAACTATAATAATCTTAATGATGATCATAATATCCATGATAATTATACCAAGATCCATAATAATCATAATAATCATAATAATAATCCTAATGTGTTCGGAAATAATCATAATATACATTATACTTGCCATAACAACCATAATAGTCATAATTGCAATAATAATCATAATAGTCGTAATAATAACAATAATGAACTTGGAAACAATGGTAATAATCATTATAATAGTCATAATAGCCATAAAAATCACAATAGCCATAATAATCAGAATGGTGATCATAATAATGATACTAACAACCATAATGACCATAGTAATCATCATAATAAACAGAATAGTCATGGAAATAATCTTGATAATCATTATTATTAACGTAATAACCATAATCATCTTAATGATGACCATAATATTCATCATAATTATACCTAGACATATAATAATCAGTGTAATCATAATAATAAGCATAATAAGCTTTCAAATAGTCATAATAACCTTTATACTAGCCATAACAACCATAATAATCATAATAACTAGAGTAATCATAATAGTCATAATAATCGCAATAACAATAATGATCTTAATGATGATCATTATATTCATCATAATTATACCAAGATCCATAATAATCATAGTAACCATAATAATAAACATAATAAGCTTTGAAATAATCATAATAACCGTTATACTAGCCATAGTAGCCATAATAATTATAATAACGATAATCATCATAATAATTATATTAATAACCATAATAAGCTTGGAAATAATCATCATAAGCATTATACTAGCCATAATAATCATAATAATCATAATCACTATAATAATCATAATAGTCATAATAATAAGCATAATAAACTTGGAAATAATCATATTTATCAGTATAATAGCAATAATAACCATAAAAATCATAATAGCCATAATAATCTGAATGTTGATCCTAATAATCATACTAACAACCATAATAATCATAGTGATCATCATAATAACTACAATAATCATAATAATCGTAATTGTAATGTTAATAAGCATAGCAATAATCACAATCATCATGATAACCATAATAATCTTAATGATGATCATAATATCCATGATAATTATGCCAAGATCCGTAATAATCATAATAATCATAATAATAACCATAATGGGTTCGGAGATAATCGTAATATACATTATACTAGCCATAACAGCCATAATAGTCATAATAGCCATAATAATCATAATAGTCGTAATAATAACAATAATGAACTAGGAAATAATCGTAATAATCATTACAATAGTCATAATAGCCATAAAAATCACAATAGGCATAATAATCAGATTGGTGATCATAATAATAATACTAACAACCATAATGATCATAGTAATCATCATAATAAACAGAATAGTCATGGAAATAATCTTAATAACCGTTATTATTAACGTAATAACCATAATCACCTTAATAACCATAATGATCTCAATGATGACCATAATATTCATCATAATTATACTAAGACAAATAATAATCAGAGTAATCATAATAATAAACATAATAAGCTTTGAAATAATCATAATAACCTTTATACTAGCCATAATAACCATAATAATCATAATACCTAGAATAACCATAATAGTCATAATAATCGCAATAACCATAATGATCTTAATGATGATCATGATATCCATCGTAATTATACCAAGATCCGTAATAATCATAATAATCATAATAATAACCCTAATGTGTCCGGAAATAATCATAATATACATTATACTTGCCATAACAACCATAATAGTCATAATAGCAGTAATAATCATAATAGTCGTAATAATAACAATAATGAACTTGGAAATAATGGTAATAATCATTATTATAGTCATAATAGCCATAAAAATCACAATAGCCATAATAATCAGAATGGTGATCATAATAATCATTCTAACAACCATAATGATCATAGTAATCATCATAATAAACAGAATAGTCATGGAAACAATCTTAATAATCATTATTATTATCGTAATAACCATAATAATCTTAATGATGACCATAATATTCATCATAATTATACCTAGACATATAATAGTCAGATTAATCGTAATAATAAGCATAATAAGCTTTGAAATAACCAGAATAACCTTTATACTAGCCATAATAACCATAATAATCATAATAACTAGAGTAATCATAATAGTCATAATAATCGTAATAAACATAATGATCTTAATGATGAACATTATATTCATCATAATTATACCAAGATCCATAATAATCATAGTAACCATAATAACAAACATAATAAGCTTTGAAAAAATCATAATAACCGTTATACTAGCGATAGTAGCCATAATAATTATAATTACCATAATCATAATAATAATTATATTAATAACCATAATAAGCTTGGAAATAATCATCATAAGCATTATACTAGCCATAATAATCATAATAATCATAATCACTATAATAATCATAATAGTCATAATAATAACCATAATAAACTTGGAAATAATCATATTTATCAGTATAATAGCAATAATAACCATAAAAATCATAATAGCCATAATAATCTGAATGTTGATCCTAATAATCATACTAACAACCATAATAATCATAGTGATCATCATAATAACTACAATAATCATAATAATCGTAATTGTAATGTTAATAAGCATAGCAATAATCACAATAATCATAGTAACCATAATAATCTTAATGATGATCATAATATCCATGATAATTGTACCAAGATCCGTAATAATCATAATAATCATAATAATAACCCTAATGTGTTCGGAAATAATCATAATATACATTATACTTGCCATAACAACCATAATAGTCATAATTGCAATAATAATCATAATAGTCGTAATAATAACAGTAATGAACTTGGAAATAATGGTAATAATCATTATAATAGTCATAATAGCCATAAAAATGACAATAGCCATAATAATCAGAATGGTGATCATAATAATCATACTAACAACCATAATGATCATAGTAATCATCATAATAAACAGAATAGTCATGGAAATAATCTTAATAATCATTATTATTAACGTAATAACCATAATGATCTCAATGATGACCATAATATTCATCATAATTATACTAAGACAAATAATAATCAGAGTAATCATAATAATAAACATAATAAGCTTTGAAATAATCATAATAACCTTTATACTAGCCATAATAACCATAATAATCATAATACCTAGAATAATCATAATAGACATAATAATCGCAATAACCATAATGATCTTAATGATGATCATGATATTCATCATAATTATACCAAGATCCGTAATAATCATAATAATCATAATAATAACCCTAATGTGTTCGGAAATAATCATAATATACATTATACTTGCCATAACAACCATAATAGTCATAATAGCAGTAATAATCATAATAGTCGTAATAATAACAATAATGAACTTGGAAATAATGGTAATAATCATTATAATAGTCATAATAGCCATAAAAATCACAATAGCCATAATAATCAGAATGGTGATCATAATAATCATTCTAACAACCATAATGATCATAGTAATCATCATAATAAACAGAATAGTCATGGAAACAATTTTAATAATCATTATTATTATCGTAATAACCATAATAATCTTAATGATGACCATAATATTCATCATAATTATACCTAGACGTATAATAATCAGATTAATCGTAATAATAAGCATAATAAGCTTTGACATAATCATAATAACCTTTGTACTAGCCATAATAACCATAATAATCATAATAACTAGAGTAATCATAATAGTCATAATAATCGCAATAAACATAATGATCTTAATGATGATCATTATATTCATCATAATTATACCAAGATCCATAATAAGCATAGTAACCATAATAATAAACATAATAAGCTATGAAATAATCATAATAACCGTTATACTAGCCATAGTATCCATAATAATCATAATAACCATAATAATCATAATAATTATAGTAATAACCATAATAAGCTTGGAAATAATCATAATAAGCATTATACTAGCCATAATAATCATAATAACTATAATAATCATAATAGTCATAATAATAACCATAATAAACTTGGAAATAGTCATATTTATCATTATAATAGCAATAATAACCATAAAAATCATAATAGCCATAATAATCTGAATGTTGATCATAATAATCATACTAACAGCCATAATAGCCATAGTGATCATCATAATAACTACAATAATCATAATAATCGTAATTGTAACGTTAATAAGCATAGCAATAATCACAATAATCAGAATAACCATAATAATCTTAATGGTGATCATAATATCCATGATAATTATACCAAGACCCGTAATAATCATAATAATCACAATAATAACCATAACAGGTTCGGAAATAATCATAACATACTTTATACTGGCCATAACAACCATAATAGTCATAATAGCAATAATAATCATAATAGTCGTAATAATAACAATAATGAACTTGGAAATAATGGTAATAATCATTATAATAGTCATAATAGCCACAAAAATCACAATAGTCATAATAATCAGAATGGTGATCATAATAATCATACTAACAACCATTATGATCATAGTAATCATCATAATAAACAGAATAGTCATGGAAATAATCTTAATAATCATTATTATTAACGTAATAACCATAATAATCTTAATGATGACCATAATATTCATCATAATTATACCTAGCCATATAATAATCAGAGTAATCGTAATAATAAGCATAATAAGCTTTGAAATAATCATAATAACCGTTATACTAGCCATAGTAGCCATAATAATTATAATAACCATAATCATCATAATAATTATATTAATAACCATAATAAGCTTGGAAATAATCATCATAAGCATTATACTAGCCATAATAATCATAATAATCATAATAACTATAATAATCATAATAGTCATAATAATAACCGTAATAAACTTGGAAATAATCATATTTATCATTATAATAGCAATAATAACCATAAAAATCATAATCGCCATAATAATCTGAATGTTGATCATAATAATCATTCTAACAGCCATAATAATCATAGTGATCATCATAATATCTACAATTATAATATTAATCGTAATTGTAATGTTAATAAGCATAGCAATAATCACAATAATCATAGAAACCATAATAATCTTAATGATGCTCATTATATCCATGATAATTATACCAAGATCCGTAATAATCATAATAATCGTAATAATAACCATAATAGGTTCGGAAATAATCATAATATACATTATACTACCCCTAACAACTATAATAGCCATAATAGCCATAATAATCATAATAGTCGTAATAATAACAATAATGAACTTGGAAATAATCGTAATAATCATTATAATAGTCATAATAGCCATAAAAATCACAATAGCCATAATAATCTGAATGGTCATCATAATAATCATACTAACAACCGTAATGATCATAGTAATCATCATAATAACCAGAATAGTCATGGAAATAACCTTAATAATCATTATTATTAACGTAATAACCATAATGATCTTAATGATGACCATAATATTCATCATAATTATACCTAGACATATAATAATCAGAGTAATCATAATAATAAGCATAATAAGCTTTGAAATAATCATAATAACCTTTATACTAGCCATAATAGCCATAATAATCATAATAACTAGAGTAATCATAATAGTCATAATAATCGCAATAACCATAATGATCTTAATGATGATCATTATATTCATCATAATTATACCAAGATCCATAATAATCATAGTAACCGTAATAATAAACCTAATAGGCTTTGAAATAATAATAATAACCGTTATACTAGCCATAGTAGCCATAATAACCATAATAACCATACTCATCATAATAATTATATTAATAACCATAATAAGCTTGGAAATAATCATCATAAGCATTATACTAGCCATAATAATCATAATAATCATAATCACTATAATAATCATAATAGTCATAATAATAGCCATAATAAACTTGGAAATAACCATATTTGTCAGTATAATAGCAATAATAACCATAAAAATCATAATAGCCATAATAATCTGAATGTTGATCCTAATAATCATACTAACAACCATAATAACCATCGTGATCATCATAATAACTACAATAATCATAATAATCGTAATTGTAATGTTAATAAGCATAGCAATAATCACAATAATCATAGTAACCATAATAATCTTAATGATGATCATAATATCCATGATAATTATACCAAGATCCGTAATAATCATAATAATCATAATAATAACCATAATGGGTTCGGAGATAATCATAATATACATTATACTAGCCATAACAACCATAATAGTCATAATAGCCATAATAATCATACTAGTCGAAATAATAACAATAATGAACTAGGAAATAATCGTAATAATAATTATAATAGTCATAATAGCCATAAAAATCACAATAGCCATAATAATCAGAATGGTGATCATAATAATCATTCTAACAACCATAATGATCATAGTAATCATCATAATAAACAGAATGGTCATGGAAACAATCTTAATAATCATTATTATTATCGTAATAACCATAATAATCTTAATGATGACCATAATATTCATCATAATTATACCTAGACATATAATAATCAGATTAATCGTAATAATAAGCATAATAAGCTTTGAAATAATCATAATAACCTTTATACTAGCCATAATAACCATAATAATCATAATAACTAGAGTAATCATAATAGTCATAATAATCGCAACAACCATAATGATCTTAATGATGATCATTATATTCATCATAATTATACCAAGATCCATAATAATCATAGTAACCATAATAATAAACACAATAAGCCTTGAAATAATCATAATAACCGTTATACAAGCCATAGTAGCTATAATAATCATAATAACCATACTCATCATAATAATTATAATAATAACCATAATAAGCTTGGAAATAATCATAATAAGCATTATACTAGCCATAATAATCGTAATAATCATAATAACTATAATAAACATAATAGTCATAATAATAACCATAATAAACTTGGAAATAGTCATATTTATCATTATAATAGCAATAATAACCATAAAAATCATAACAGCCATATTAATCTGAATGTTCATCATAATAATCATACTAACAGCCATAATAATCATAGTGATCATCATAATAACTACAATTATCATAATAATCGTAATTGTAATGTTAATAAGCATAGCAATAATCACAATGACCATAGAAACCATAATAACCTCAATGATGATCATAATATCCATGATAATTATACCAAGATCCGTAATAATCATAATAATCATAATAATAACCATAATAGGTTCGGAAATAATCATAATATACATTATACTACCCCTAACAACTATAATAGTCATAATAGCCATAATAATCATAATAGTCGTAATAATAACAATAATGAACTAGGAAATAATCGTAATAATCGTTATAATAGCCATAATAGCAATAAAAATCACAATAGCCGTAATAATCTGAATGGTGGTCATAATAATCATACTAACAACCATAATGATCATAGTAATCATCATAATAAACAGAATAGTCCTGGAAATAATCTTAATAATCATTATGATTATCGTAATAACCATAATCATCGTAATAACCATAATGATCTTAATAATGACCATAATATTCATCATAATTATACCAGGATCCATAATAATCATAGTAACCATAATAATAAACATAATAAGCTTTGAAATAATCATAATAACCTTTATACTAGCCATAGTAACCATAATAATCATAATAACTATAATAATCATAATAGTGATTATAATAACCGTAACAAACTTGGAAATAATCATATTTATCATTATAATAGCAATAATAACCATAAAAATCATAATAGCCATAATAATCTGAATGCTGATCCTAATAATCATACTAACAACCATAATAATCATAGTGATCATCATAATAACTAAAATAATCATAATAATCGTAATTGTAATGTTAATAAGCCTAGCAATAATCACAATAATCATAGTAACTATAATAATCTTAATGATGATCATAATATCCATGATAATTATACCAAGATCCATAATAATCATAATAATCATAATAATAATCCTAATGTGTTCGGAAATAATCATAATATACATTATACTTGCCATAACAACCATAATAGTCATAATTGCAATAATAATCATAATAGTCGTAATAATAACAATAATGAACTTGGAAACAATGGTAATAATCATTATAATAGTCATAATAGCCATAAAAATCACAATAGCCATAATAATCAGAATGGTGATCATAATAATGATACTAACAACCATAATGACCATAGTAATCATCATAATAAACAGAATAGTCATGGAAATAATCTTGATAATCATTATTATTAACGTAATAACCATAATCATCTTAATGATGACCATAATATTCATCATAATTATACCTAGACATATAATAATCAGTGTAATCATAATAATAAGCATAATAAGCTTTCAAATAGTCATAATAACCTTTATACTAGCCATAACAACCATAATAATCATAATAACTAGAGTAATCATAATAGTCATAATAATCGCAATAACAATAATGATCTTAATGATGATCATTATATTCATCATAATTATACCAAGATCCATAATAATCATAGTAACCATAATAATAAACATAATAAGCTTTGAAATAATCATAATAACCGTTATACTAGCCATAGTAGCCATAATAATTATAATAACGATAATCATCATAATAATTATATTAATAACCATAATAAGCTTGGAAATAATCATCATAAGCATTATACTAGCCATAATAATCATAATAATCATAATCACTATAATAATCATAATAGTCATAATAATAAGCATAATAAACTTGGAAATAATCATATTTATCAGTATAATAGCAATAATAACCATAAAAATCATAATAGCCATAATAATCTGAATGTTGATCCTAATAATCATACTAACAACCATAATAATCATAGTGATCATCATAATAACTACAATAATCATAATAATCGTAATTGTAATGTTAATAAGCATAGCAATAATCACAATCATCATGATAACCATAATAATCTTAATGATGATCATAATATCCATGATAATTATGCCAAGATCCGTAATAATCATAATAATCATAATAATAACCATAATGGGTTCGGAGATAATCGTAATATACATTATACTAGCCATAACAGCCATAATAGTCATAATAGCCATAATAATCATAATAGTCGTAATAATAACAATAATGAACTAGGAAATAATCGTAATAATCATTACAATAGTCATAATAGCCATAAAAATCACAATAGGCATAATAATCAGATTGGTGATCATAATAATAATACTAACAACCATAATGATCATAGTAATCATCATAATAAACAGAATAGTCATGGAAATAATCTTAATAACCGTTATTATTAACGTAATAACCATAATCACCTTAATAACCATAATGATCTCAATGATGACCATAATATTCATCATAATTATACTAAGACAAATAATAATCAGAGTAATCATAATAATAAACATAATAAGCTTTGAAATAATCATAATAACCTTTATACTAGCCATAATAACCATAATAATCATAATACCTAGAATAACCATAATAGTCATAATAATCGCAATAACCATAATGATCTTAATGATGATCATGATATCCATCGTAATTATACCAAGATCCGTAATAATCATAATAATCATAATAATAACCCTAATGTGTCCGGAAATAATCATAATATACATTATACTTGCCATAACAACCATAATAGTCATAATAGCAGTAATAATCATAATAGTCGTAATAATAACAATAATGAACTTGGAAATAATGGTAATAATCATTATTATAGTCATAATAGCCATAAAAATCACAATAGCCATAATAATCAGAATGGTGATCATAATAATCATTCTAACAACCATAATGATCATAGTAATCATCATAATAAACAGAATAGTCATGGAAACAATCTTAATAATCATTATTATTATCGTAATAACCATAATAATCTTAATGATGACCATAATATTCATCATAATTATACCTAGACATATAATAGTCAGATTAATCGTAATAATAAGCATAATAAGCTTTGAAATAACCAGAATAACCTTTATACTAGCCATAATAACCATAATAATCATAATAACTAGAGTAATCATAATAGTCATAATAATCGTAATAAACATAATGATCTTAATGATGAACATTATATTCATCATAATTATACCAAGATCCATAATAATCATAGTAACCATAATAACAAACATAATAAGCTTTGAAAAAATCATAATAACCGTTATACTAGCGATAGTAGCCATAATAATTATAATAACCATAATCATAATAATAATTATATTAATAACCATAATAAGCTTGGAAATAATCATCATAAGCATTATACTAGCCATAATAATCATAATAATCATAATCACTATAATAATCATAATAGTCATAATAATAACCATAATAAACTTGGAAATAATCATATTTATCAGTATAATAGCAATAATAACCATAAAAATCATAATAGCCATAATAATCTGAATGTTGATCCTAATAATCATACTAACAACCATAATAATCATAGTGATCATCATAATAACTACAATAATCATAATAATCGTAATTGTAATGTTAATAAGCATAGCAATAATCACAATAATCATAGTAACCATAATAATCTTAATGATGATCATAATATCCATGATAATTGTACCAAGATCCGTAATAATCATAATAATCATAATAATAACCCTAATGTGTTCGGAAATAATCATAATATACATTATACTTGCCATAACAACCATAATAGTCATAATTGCAATAATAATCATAATAGTCGTAATAATAACAGTAATGAACTTGGAAATAATGGTAATAATCATTATAATAGTCATAATAGCCATAAAAATGACAATAGCCATAATAATCAGAATGGTGATCATAATAATCATACTAACAACCATAATGATCATAGTAATCATCATAATAAACAGAATAGTCATGGAAATAATCTTAATAATCATTATTATTAACGTAATAACCATAATGATCTCAATGATGACCATAATATTCATCATAATTATACTAAGACAAATAATAATCAGAGTAATCATAATAATAAACATAATAAGCTTTGAAATAATCATAATAACCTTTATACTAGCCATAATAACCATAATAATCATAATACCTAGAATAATCATAATAGACATAATAATCGCAATAACCATAATGATCTTAATGATGATCATGATATTCATCATAATTATACCAAGATCCGTAATAATCATAATAATCATAATAATAACCCTAATGTGTTCGGAAATAATCATAATATACATTATACTTGCCATAACAACCATAATAGTCATAATAGCAGTAATAATCATAATAGTCGTAATAATAACAATAATGAACTTGGAAATAATGGTAATAATCATTATAATAGTCATAATAGCCATAAAAATCACAATAGCCATAATAATCAGAATGGTGATCATAATAATCATTCTAACAACCATAATGATCATAGTAATCATCATAATAAACAGAATAGTCATGGAAACAATTTTAATAATCATTATTATTATCGTAATAACCATAATAATCTTAATGATGACCATAATATTCATCATAATTATACCTAGACGTATAATAATCAGATTAATCGTAATAATAAGCATAATAAGCTTTGACATAATCATAATAACCTTTGTACTAGCCATAATAACCATAATAATCATAATAACTAGAGTAATCATAATAGTCATAATAATCGCAATAAACATAATGATCTTAATGATGATCATTATATTCATCATAATTATACCAAGATCCATAATAAGCATAGTAACCATAATAATAAACATAATAAGCTATGAAATAATCATAATAACCGTTATACTAGCCATAGTATCCATAATAATCATAATAACCATAATAATCATAATAATTATAGTAATAACCATAATAAGCTTGGAAATAATCATAATAAGCATTATACTAGCCATAATAATCATAATAACTATAATAATCATAATAGTCATAATAATAACCATAATAAACTTGGAAATAGTCATATTTATCATTATAATAGCAATAATAACCATAAAAATCATAATAGCCATAATAATCTGAATGTTGATCATAATAATCATACTAACAGCCATAATAGCCATAGTGATCATCATAATAACTACAATAATCATAATAATCGTAATTGTAATGTTAATAAGCATAGCAATAATCACAATAATCAGAATAACCATAATAATCTTAATGGTGATCATAATATCCATGATAATTATACCAAGACCCGTAATAATCATAATAATCACAATAATAACCATAACAGGTTCGGAAATAATCATAACATACTTTATACTGGCCATAACAACCATAATAGTCATAATAGCAATAATAATCATAATAGTCGTAATAATAACAATAATGAACTTGGAAATAATGGTAATAATCATTATAATAGTCATAATAGCCACAAAAATCACAATAGTCATAATAATCAGAATGGTGATCATAATAATCATACTAACAACCATTATGATCATAGTAATCATCATAATAAACAGAATAGTCATGGAAATAATCTTAATAATCATTATTATTAACGTAATAACCATAATAATCTTAATGATGACCATAATATTCATCATAATTATACCTAGCCATATAATAATCAGAGTAATCGTAATAATAAGCATAATAAGCTTTGAAATAATCATAATAACCGTTATACTAGCCATAGTAGCCATAATAATTATAATAACCATAATCATCATAATAATTATATTAATAACCATAATAAGCTTGGAAATAATCATCATAAGCATTATACTAGCCATAATAATCATAATAATCATAATAACTATAATAATCATAATAGTCATAATAATAACCGTAATAAACTTGGAAATAATCATATTTATCATTATAATAGCAATAATAACCATAAAAATCATAATCGCCATAATAATCTGAATGTTGATCATAATAATCATTCTAACAGCCATAATAATCATAGTGATCATCATAATATCTACAATTATAATATTAATCGTAATTGTAATGTTAATAAGCATAGCAATAATCACAATAATCATAGAAACCATAATAATCTTAATGATGCTCATTATATCCATGATAATTATACCAAGATCCGTAATAATCATAATAATCGTAATAATAACCATAATAGGTTCGGAAATAATCATAATATACATTATACTACCCCTAACAACTATAATAGCCATAATAGCCATAATAATCATAATAGTCGTAATAATAACAATAATGAACTTGGAAATAATCGTAATAATCATTATAATAGTCATAATAGCCATAAAAATCACAATAGCCATAATAATCTGAATGGTCATCATAATAATCATACTAACAACCGTAATGATCATAGTAATCATCATAATAACCAGAATAGTCATGGAAATAACCTTAATAATCATTATTATTAACGTAATAACCATAATGATCTTAATGATGACCATAATATTCATCATAATTATACCTAGACATATAATAATCAGAGTAATCATAATAATAAGCATAATAAGCTTTGAAATAATCATAATAACCTTTATACTAGCCATAATAGCCATAATAATCATAATAACTAGAGTAATCATAATAGTCATAATAATCGCAATAACCATAATGATCTTAATGATGATCATTATATTCATCATAATTATACCAAGATCCATAATAATCATAGTAACCGTAATAATAAACCTAATAGGCTTTGAAATAATAATAATAACCGTTATACTAGCCATAGTAGCCATAATAACCATAATAACCATACTCATCATAATAATTATATTAATAACCATAATAAGCTTGGAAATAATCATCATAAGCATTATACTAGCCATAATAATCATAATAATCATAATCACTATAATAATCATAATAGTCATAATAATAGCCATAATAAACTTGGAAATAACCATATTTGTCAGTATAATAGCAATAATAACCATAAAAATCATAATAGCCATAATAATCTGAATGTTGATCCTAATAATCATACTAACAACCATAATAACCATCGTGATCATCATAATAACTACAATAATCATAATAATCGTAATTGTAATGTTAATAAGCATAGCAATAATCACAATAATCATAGTAACCATAATAATCTTAATGATGATCATAATATCCATGATAATTATACCAAGATCCGTAATAATCATAATAATCATAATAATAACCATAATGGGTTCGGAGATAATCATAATATACATTATACTAGCCATAACAACCATAATAGTCATAATAGCCATAATAATCATACTAGTCGAAATAATAACAATAATGAACTAGGAAATAATCGTAATAATAATTATAATAGTCATAATAGCCATAAAAATCACAATAGCCATAATAATCAGAATGGTGATCATAATAATCATTCTAACAACCATAATGATCATAGTAATCATCATAATAAACAGAATGGTCATGGAAACAATCTTAATAATCATTATTATTATCGTAATAACCATAATAATCTTAATGATGACCATAATATTCATCATAATTATACCTAGACATATAATAATCAGATTAATCGTAATAATAAGCATAATAAGCTTTGAAATAATCATAATAACCTTTATACTAGCCATAATAACCATAATAATCATAATAACTAGAGTAATCATAATAGTCATAATAATCGCAACAACCATAATGATCTTAATGATGATCATTATATTCATCATAATTATACCAAGATCCATAATAATCATAGTAACCATAATAATAAACACAATAAGCCTTGAAATAATCATAATAACCGTTATACAAGCCATAGTAGCTATAATAATCATAATAACCATACTCATCATAATAATTATAATAATAACCATAATAAGCTTGGAAATAATCATAATAAGCATTATACTAGCCATAATAATCGTAATAATCATAATAACTATAATAAACATAATAGTCATAATAATAACCATAATAAACTTGGAAATAGTCATATTTATCATTATAATAGCAATAATAACCATAAAAATCATAATAGCCATAATAATCTGAATGTTGATCATAATAATCATACTAACAGCCATAATAGCCATAGTGATCATCATAATAACTACAATAATCATAATAATCGTAATTTTAATGTTAATAAGCATAGCAATAATCACAATAATCAGAATAACCATAATAATCTTAATGGTGATCATAATATCCATGATAATTATACCAAGACCCGTAATAATCATAATAATCACAATAATAACCATAACAGGTTCGGAAATAATCATAACATACTTTATACTGGCCATAACAACCATAATAGTCATAATAGTCATAATAATCTTAATAGTCGAAATAATAACAATAATGAACTTGGAAATAATGGTAATAATCATTATAATAGTCATAATAGCCATAAAAATCACAATAGCCATAATAATCAGAATGGTGATCATAATAATCATTCTAACAACCATAATGATCATAGTAATCATCATAATAAACAGAATAGTCATGGAAACAATCTTAATAATCATTATTATTATCGTAATAACCATAATAATCTTAATGATGACCATAATATTCATCATAATTATACCTAGACGTATAATAATCAGATTAATCGTAATAATAAGCATAATAAGCTTTGAAATAATCATAATAACCTTTGTACTAGCCATAATAACCATAATAATCATAATAACTAGAGTAATCATAATAGTCATAATAATCGCAATAAACATAATGATCTTAATGATGATCATTATATTCATCATAACTATACCAAGATCCATAATAATCATAGTAACCATAATAACAAACATAATAAGCTTTGAAAAAATCATAATAACCGTTATACTAGCCATAGTAGCCATAATAATGATAATAACCATAATCATCATAATAATTATATTAATAACCATAATAAGCTTGGAAATAATCATCATAAGCATTATACTAGCCATAATAATCATAATAATCATAATAACTATAATAATCGTAATAATAACCATAATAAACTTGGAAATAATCATATTTATCATTATAATAGCAATAATAACCATAAAAATCATAATAACCATAATAATCTGAATTATGATCATAATAATCATACTAACAGCCATAATAATCATAGTGATCATCATAATGACTACAATAATCATAATATTCGTAATAGTAATGTTAATAAGCATAGCAATAATCACAATAATCATAGAAACCATAATAATCTTAATGATGATCATAATATCCATGATAATTATACCAAGATCCGTAATAATCATAATAATCATAATAATAACCACAATGGGTTCGGAAATAATCATAATATACATTATACTAGGCATAACAGCCATAATAGTCATAATAGCCATAATAATCATAATAGTCGTAATAATAACAATAATGAACTAGGAAATAATCGTAATAATCATTATAATAGCCATAATAGCAATAAAAATCACAATAGCCGTAATAATCTGAATGGTGGCCATAATAATCATACTAACAATCATATTGATCATAGTAATCATAATAATATACAGAATAGTCATGGAAATAATCTTAATAACCATTATGATTATCGTAATAACCATAATCATCGTAATAACCATAATGATCTTAATGATGACCATAATATTCATCATAATTATACTAAGACAAATAATAATCAGAGTAATCATAATAATAAACATAGTAAACATTGAAATAATCATAATAACCTTTATACTAGCCATAATAACGATAATAATCATAATAACTAGAATAATCATAATAGTCATAATAATCGCAATAACCATAATGATCTTATTGATGACCATGATATTCATCATAATTATACCAAGATCCATAATAAGCATAGTAACCATAATAATAAACATAATAAGCTATGAAATAATCATAATAACCGTTATTCTAGCCATAGTATCCATAATAATCATAATAACCATAATAATCATAATAATTATAGTAATAACCATAATAAGCTTGGAAATAATCATAATAAGCATTATACTAGCCATAATAATCATAATAACTATAATAATCATAATAGTCATAGTAATAACCATATTAAACTTGGAAATAGTCTTATTTATCATTATAATAGCAATAATATACATAAAAATCATAATAGCCATAATAATCTGAATGTTGATCATAATAATCATACTAACAGCCATAATAGCCATAGTGATCATCATAATAACTACAATAATCATAATAATCGTAATTGTAATGTTAATAAGCATAGCAATAATCACAATAATCAGAATAACCATAATAATCTTAATGATGATCATAATATCCATGATAATTATACCAAGACCCGTAATAATCATAATAATCACAATAATAACCATAACAGGTTCGGAAATAATCATAACATACTTTATACTAGCCATAACAACCATAATAGTCATAATAGTCATAACAATCTTAATAGTCGTAATAATAACAATAATGAACTTGGAAATAATCGTAATAATCATTATAATAGTCATAATAGCCATAAAAATCACAACAGCCATAATAATCAGAATGGTGACCATAATAATCATACTAACAACCATAATGATCATAGTAATCATCATAATAAACAGAATAGTCATGGAAATAATCTTAATAACCGTTATTATTAACGTAATAACCATAATCACCTTAATAACCATAATGATCTCAATGATGACCATAATATTCATCATAATTATACTAAGACAAATAATAATCAGAGTAATCATAATAATAAACATAATAAGCTTTGAAATAATCATAATAACCTTTATACTAGCCATAATAACCATAATAATCATAATACCTAGAATAATCATAATAGTCATAATAATCGGAATAACCATAATGATCTTAATGATGATCATGATATTCATCATAATTATACCAAGATCCATAATATGCATAGTAACCATAATAATAAACATAATAAGCTTTGAAATAATCATAATAACCGTTATACTAGCCATAGTAACCATAATAATCATAATAACCATAATAATCATAATAATTATGGTAATAAGCATAATAAGCTTTGAAATTATCATAATAACCGTTATACTAGCCATAGTAACCATAATAATCATAATAACTATAATAATCATAATAGTGATAATAATAACCGTAACAAACTTGGAAATAATCATATTTATCATTATAATAGAAATAATAACAATAAAAATCATAATAGCCAAAATAATCTCAATGCTGATCCTAATAATCATACTAACAACCATAATAATCATAGTGATCATCATAATAACTAAAATAATCATAATAATCGTAATTGTAATGTTAATAAGCATAGCAATAATCACAATAATCATAGTAACCATAATAATCTTAATGATGATCATAATATACATGATAATTATACCAAGATCCGTAATAATCATAATAATCATAATAATAACCATAATGGGTTCGGAGATAATCATAATATACATTATACTAGCCATAACAACCATAATAGTCATAATAGCCATAATAATCATAATAGTCGTAATAATAACAATAATGAACTAGGAAATAATCGTAATAATCATTATAATAGTCATAATAGCCATAAAAATCACAATAGCCATAATAATCAGAATGGTGATCATAATAATTATTCTAACAACCATAATGATCATAGTAATCATCATAATAAACAGAATAGTCATGGAAACAATCTTAATAATCATTATTATTATCGTAATAACCATAATAATCTTAATGATGACCATAATATTCATCATAATTATACCTAGACATATAATAATCAGATTAATCGTAGTAATAAGCATAATAAGCTTTGAAATAATCGTAATAACCTTTATACTAGCCATAATAACCATAATAATCATAATAACTAGAGTAATCATAATAGTCATAATAATCGCAATAAACATAATGATCTTAATGATGATCATTATATTCATCATAATTATACCAAGATCCATAATAATCATAGTAACCATAATAACAAACATAATAAGCTTTGAAAAAATCATAATAACCGTTATACTAGCCATAGTAGCCATAATAATTATAATAACCATAATCATCATAATAATTATATTAATAACCATAATAAGCTTGGAAATAATCATCATAAGCATTATACTAGCCATAATAATCATAATAATCATAATCCCTATAATAATCATAATAGTCATAATAATAACCATAATAAACATGGAAATAATCATATTTATCAGTATAATAGCAATAATAACCATAAAAATCATAATAGCCATAATAATCTGAATGTTGATCCTAATAATCATACTAACAACCATAATAATCATAGTGATCATCATAATAACTACAATAATCATAATAATCGTAATTGTAATGTTAATAAGCATAGCAATAATCACAATAATCATAGTAACCATAATAATCTTAATGATGATCATAATACCAATGATAATTATACCAAGATCCGTAATAATCATAATAATCATAATAATAACCATAATGGGTTCGGAGATAACCATAATATACATTATACTAGCCATAACAACCATAATAGTCATAATAGCCATAATAATCATAATAGTCGTAATAATAACAATAATGAACTAGGAAATAATCGTAATAATCATTATAATAGTCATAATAGCCATAAAAATCACAATAGCCATAATAATCAGAATGGTGATCATAATAATCATCCTAACAACCATAATGATCATAGTAATCATCATAATAAACAGAATAGTCATGGAAACAATCTTAATAATCATTATTGTTATCGTAATAACCAGAATAATCTTAATGATGACCATAATATTCATCATAATTATACCTAGACATATAATAATCAGATTAATCGTAATAATAAGCATAATAAGCTTTGAAATAATCATAATAACCTTTATACTAGCCATAATAACCATAATAATCATAATAACTAGAGTAATCGTAATAGTCATAATAATCGCAATAAACATAATGATCTTAATGATGATCATTATATTCATCATAATTATACCAAGATCCATAATAATCATAGTAACCATAATAACAAACATAATAAGCTTTGAAAAAATCATAATAACCGTTATACTAGCCATAGTAGCCATAATAATTATAATAACCTTAATCATCATAATAATTATATTAATAACCATAATAAGCTTGGAAATAATCATCATAAGCATTATGCTAGCCATAATAATCATAATAATCATAATAACTATAATAATCGTAATAATAACCATAATAAACTTGGAAATAATCATATTTATCATTATAATAGCAATAATAACCATAAAAATCATAATAGCCATAATAATCTGAATGTTGATCATAATAATCATACTAACAGCCATAATAATCATAGTGATCATCATAATAACTACAATAATCATAATATTCGTAATAGTAATGTTAATAAGCATAGCAATAATCACAATAATCATAGTAACCATAATAATCTTAATGATGATCATAATATCCATGATAATTATACCAAGATCCGTAATAATCATAATAATCATAATAATAACCATAATGGGTTCGGAGATAACCATAATATACATTATACTAGCCATAACAACCATAATAGTCATAATAGCCATAATAATCATAATAGTCGTAATAATAACAATAATGAACTAGGAAATAATCGTAATAATCATTATAATAGTCATAATAGCCATAAAAATCACAATAGCCATAATAATCAGAATGGTGATCATAATAATCATCCTAACAACCATAATGATCATAGTAATCATCATAATAAACAGAATAGTCATGGAAACAATCTTAATAATCATTATTGTTATCGTAATAACCAGAATAATCTTAATGATGACCATAATATTCATCATAATTATACCTAGACATATAATAATCAGATTAATCGTAATAATAAGCATAATAAGCTTTGAAATAATCATAATAACCTTTATACTAGCCATAATAACCATAATAATCATAATAACTAGAGTAATCGTAATAGTCATAATAATCGCAATAAACATAATGATCTTAATGATGATCATTATATTCATCATAATTATACCAAGATCCATAATAATCATAGTAACCATAATAACAAACATAATAAGCTTTGAAAAAATCATAATAACCGTTATACTAGCCATAGTAGCCATAATAATTATAATAACCTTAATCATCATAATAATTATATTAATAACCATAATAAGCTTGGAAATAATCATCATAAGCATTATGCTAGCCATAATAATCATAATAATCATAATAACTATAATAATCGTAATAATAACCATAATAAACTTGGAAATAATCATATTTATCATTATAATAGCAATAATAACCATAAAAATCATAATAGCCATAATAATCTGAATGTTGATCATAATAATCATACTAACAGCCATAATAATCATAGTGATCATCATAATAACTACAATAATCATAATATTCGTAATAGTAATGTTAATAAGCATAGCAATAATCACAATAATCATAGAAACCATAATAATCTTAATGATGATCATAATATCCATGATAATTATACCAAGATCCGTAATAATCATAATAATCATAATAATAACCATAATGGATTCGGAGATAATCATAATATACATTATACCAGCCATAACAACCATAATAGTCATAATAGACATAATAATCATAATAGTCGTAATAATAACAATAATGAATTAGGAAATAATCGTAATAATCATTACAATAGTCATAATAGCCATAAAAATCACAATAGGCATAATAATCAGATTGGTGATCATAATAATAATACTAACAACCATAATGATCATAGTAATCATCATAATAAACAGAATAGTCATGGAAATAATCTTAATAACCATTATTATTAACGTAATAACCATAATCACCTTAATAACCATAATGATCTCAATGATGACCATAATATTCATCCTAATTATACTAAGACAAATAATAATCAGAGTAATCATAATAATAAACATAATAAGCTTTGAAATAATCATAATAACCTTTATACTAGCCATAATAACCATAATAATCATAATACCTATAGTAATCATAATAGTGCTAATAATAACCGTAATAAACTTGGAAATAATCATATTTATCATTATAATAGCAATAATAACCATAAAAATCATAATAGCCATAATAATCTCAATGTTGATCATAATCATCATACTAACAGCCATAATAATCATAGTGATCATCATAATAACTACAATAATCATAATATTCGTAATAGTAATGTTAATAAGCATAGCAATAATCACAATAATCATAGAAACCATAATAATCTTAATGATGATCATAATATCCATGATAATTATACCAAGATCCGTAATAATCATAATAATCATAATAATAACCATAATGGGTTCGGAGATAATCATAATATACATTATACTAGCCATAACAACCATAATAGTCATAATAGCCATAATAATCATAATAGTCGTAATAATAACAATAATGAACTAGGAAATAATCGTATTAATCATTATAATAGTCATAATAGCCATGAAAATCACAATAGGCATAATAATCAGAATGGTGATCATAATAATCATTCTAACAACCATAATGATCATAGTAATCATCATAATAAACAGAATAGTCATGGAAACAATCTTAATAATCATTATTATTATCGTAATAACCATAATAATCTAAATGATGACCATAATATTCACCATAATTATACCTAGACATATAATAATCAGATTAATCGTAATAATAAGCATAATAAGCTTTGAAATAATCATAATAACCTTTATACTAGCCATAATAACCATAATAATCATAATAACTAGAGTAATCATAATAGTCATAATAATCGCAATAAACATAATGATCTTAATGATGATCATTATATTCATCATAATTATACCAAGATCCATAATAATCATAGTAACCATAATAACAAACATAATAAGCTTTGAAAAAATCATAATAACCGTTATACTAGCCATAGTAGCCATAATAATTATAATAACCATAATCATCATAATAATTATATTAATAACCATAATAAGCTTGGAAATAATCATCATAAGCATTATACTAGCCATAATAATCATAATAATCATAATAACTATAATAATCGTAATAATAACCATAATAAACTTGGAAATAATCATATTTATCATTATGATAGCAATAATAACCATAAAAATCATAATAGCCATAATAATCTGAATGTTGATCATAATAATCATACTAACAGCCATAATAATCATAGTGATCATCATAATAACTACAATAATCATAATATTCGTAATAGTAATGTTAATAAGCATAGCAATAATCACAATAATCATAGAAACCATAATAATCTTAATGATGATCATAATATCCATGATAATTATACCAAGATCCGTAATAATCATAATAATCATAATAATAAACCCAATGGGTTCGGAAATAACCATAATATACATTATACTAGCCATAACAGCCATAATAGTCATAATAGCCATAATAATCATAATAGTCGTAATAATAACAATAATGAACTAGGAAATAATCGTAATAATCATTATAATAGTCATAATAGCCATAAAAATCACAATAGCCATAATAATCAGAATGGTGATCATAATAATCATTCTAACAACCTTAATGATCATAGTAATCATCATAATAAACAGAATAGTCATGGAAATAATCTTAATAATCATTATTATTAACGTAATAACCATAATGATCTTAATGATGACCATAATATTCATCATAATTATACCTAGACATATAATAATAAGAGTAATCTTAATAATAAGCATAATAAGCTTTGAAATAATTATAATAACCTTTATACTAGCCATAATAACCATAATAATCATAATAACTAGAGTAATCATAATAGTCGTAATAATCGCAATAAACATAATGATCTTAATGATGATCATTATATTCATCATAATTATACCAAGATCCATAATAATCATAGTAACCATAATAACAAACATAATAAGCTTTGAAAAAATCATAATAACCGTTATACTAGCCATAGTAGCCATAATAATTATAATAACCATAATCATCATAATAATTATATTAATAACCATAATAAGCTTGGAAATAATCATCATAAGCATTATACTAGCCATAATAATCATAATAATCATAATCACTATAATAATCGTAATAGTCATAATAATAACCATAATAAACTTGGAAATAATCATATTTATCAGTATAATAGCAATAATAACCATAAAAATCATAATAGCCATAATAATCTGAATGTTGATCCTAATAATCATACTAACAACCATAATAATCATAGTGATCATCATAATAACTACAATAATCATAATAATCGTATTTGTAATGTTAATAAGCATAGCAATAATCACAATAATCATAGTAACCATAATAATCTTAATGATGATCATAATATCCATGATAATTATACCAAGATCCGTAATAATCATAATAATCATAATAATAACCATAATGGATTCGGAGATAATCATAATATACATTATACTAGCCATAACAACCATAATAGTCATAATAGCCATAATAATCATAATAGTCGTAATAATAACAATAATGAACTAGGAAATAATCGTAATAATCATTATAATAGTCATAATAGCCATAAAAATCACAATAGCCATAATAATCAGAATGGTGATCATAATAATCATTCTAACAACCATAATGATCATAGTAATCATCATAATAAACAGAATAGTCATGGAAACAATCTTAATAATCATTATTATTATCGTAATAACCATAATAATCTTAATGATGACCATAATATTCATCATAATTATACCAAGAACCATAATAATAATAGTAACCATAATAATAAACATAATAAGCTTTGAAATAATCATAATAACCGTTATACTAGCCATAGTAACCATAATAATCATAATAACTATAATAATCATAATAGTCATAATAATAACCGTAATAAACTTGGAAATAATCATATTTATCAGTATAATAGCAATAATAACCATAAAAATCATAATAGCCATAATAATCTGAATGTTGATCCTAATAATCATACTAACAACCATAATAATCATAGTGATCATCATAATAACTACAATAATCATAATAATCGTATTTGTAATGTTAATAAGCATAGCAATAATCACAATAATCATAGTAACCATAATAATCTTAATGATGATCATAATATCCATGATAATTATACCAAGATCCGTAATAATCATAATAATCATAATAATAACCATAATGGATTCGGAGATAATCATAATATACATTATACTAGCCATAACAACCATAATAGTCATAATAGCCATAATAATCATAATAGTCGTAATAATAACAATAATGAACTAGGAAATAATCGTAATAATCATTATAATAGTCATAATAGCCATAAAAATCACAATAGCCATAATAATCAGAATGGTGATCATAATAATCATTCTAACAACCATAATGATCATAGTAATCATCATAATAAACAGAATAGTCATGGAAACAATCTTAATAATCATTATTATTATCGTAATAACCATAATAATCTTAATGATGACCATAATATTCATCATAATTATACCTAGACATATAATAATCAGATTAATCGTAATAATAAGCATAATAAGCTTTGAAATAATCATAATAACCTTTATACTAGCCATAATAACCATAATAATCATAATAACTGGAGTAATCATAATAGTCATAATAATCGCAATAAACATAATGATCTTAATGATGACCATTATATTCATCATAATTATACCAAGATTCATAATAATCATAGTAACCATAATAACAAACATAATAAGCTTTGAAAAAATCATAATAACCGTTATACTAGCCATAGTAGCCATAATAATTATTATAACCATAATCATCATAATTATTATATTAATCACCATAATAAGCTTGGAAATAATCATCATAAGCATTATACTAGCCATAATAATCATAATAATCATAATAACTATAATAATCGTAATAATAACCATAATAAACTTGGAAATAATCATATTTATCATTATAATAGCAATAATAACCATAAAAATCATAATAGCCATAATAATCTGAATGTTGATCATAATAATCATCCTAACAGCCATAATAATCATAGTGATCATCATAATAACTACACTTATCATAATAATTGAAATTGTAATGTTAATAAGCATAGCAATAATCACAATAATCATAGAAACCATAATAATCTTAATGATGATCATTATATTCATGATAATTATACCAAGATCCGTAATAATCATAATAATCGTAATAATAACCATAATAGGTTCGGAAATAATCATAATATACATTATACTAGCCATAACAGCCATAATAGTCATAATAGCCATAATAATCATAATAGTCGTAATAATAACAATAATGAACTAGGAAATAATCGTAATAATCATTATAATAGCCATAACAGCAATAAAAATCACAATAGCCGTAATAATCTGAATGGTGGCCATAGTAATCATACTAGCAATCATATTGATCATAGTAATCATCATAATATACAGAATAGTCATGGAAATAATCTTAATATTCATTATGATTATCGTAATAACCATAATAATCGTAATAACCATAATGATCTTAATGATGACCATAATATTCATCATAATTATACCAAGAACCATAATAATAATAGTAACCATAATAATAAACATAATAAGCTTTGAAATAATCATAATAACCGTTATACTAGCCATAGTAACCATAATAATCATAATAGCTATAATAATCATAATAGTCATAATAATAACCGTAATAAACTTGGAAATAATCATATTTATCAGTATAATAGCAATAATAACCATAAAAATAATAATAGCCATAATAATCTGAATGTTGATCCTAATAATCATACTAATAACCATAATAATCATAGTGATCATCATAATAACTACAATAATCATAATAATCGTAATTGTAATGTTAATAAGCATAGCAATAATCACAATAATCATAGTAACAATAATAATCTTAATGATGATCATAATATCCATGATAATTATACCAAGATCCGTAATAATCATAATAATCATAATAATAACCCTAATGTGTTCGGAAATAATCATAATATACTTTATACTAGCCATAACAAGCATAATAGTCATAATAGCCATAATAATCATAATAGTCGTAATAATAACCATAATGAACTTGGAAATAATCGTAATAATCATTATAATAGTCATAATAGCCATAAAAATCACAACAGCCATAATAATCAGAATGGTGACCATAATAATCATACTAACAACCATAATGATCATAGTAATCATCATAATAGACAGAATAGTCATGGAAATAATCTTCATAATCATTATTATTAACGTAATAACCATAATGATCTTAATGATGACCATAATATTCATCATAATTATACCTAGACATATAATAATCAGAGTAATCATAATAATAAGCATAATAAGCTTTGAAATAATCATAATAACCTTTATACTAGCCATAATAACCATAATAATCATAATAACTAGAGTAATCATAATAGTCATAATAATCGCAATAACCATAATGATCTCAATGATGATCATTATATTCATCATAATTATACCAAGATCCATAATAATCATAGTAACCATAATAATAAACATAATAAGCTTTGAAATAATCATAATAACCGTTATACTAGCCATAGTAGCCATAATAATCATAATAACCATACTCATCATAATAATTATATTAATAACCATAATTAGCTTGGAAATAATCATCGTAAGCATTATACTAGCCATAATAATCATAATAATCATAATAACTATAATAATCATAATAGTCATAATAATAACCATAATAAACTTGGAAATAACCATATTTATCAGTATAATAGCAATAATAACCATAAAAATCATAATAGCCATAATAATCTGAATGTTGATCCTAATAATCATACTAACAGCCATAATAATCATAGTGATCATCATAATAACTACAATAATCATAATAATCGTAATTGTAATGTTAATAAGCATAGCAATAATCACAATAATCATAGTAACCATAATAATCTTAAAATTGCAATAATGACAATAATCATAGTAACCATAATAATCTTAATGATGACCATAATACCCATGATAATTATACCAAGATCCGTAATAATCATAATAATCATAATAATAACCATAATGGGTTCGGAGATAATCATAATATACATTATACTAGCCATAACAACCATAATAGTCATAATAGCCATAATAATCATAATAGTCGTAATAATAACAATAATGAACTAGGAAATAATCGTAATAATCATTATAATTGCCATAATAGCAATAAAAATCACAATAGCCGTAATAATCTGAATGGTGGTCATAATAATCATACTAACAACCATAATGATCATAGTAATCATCATAATAAACAGAATAGTCATGGAAATAATCTTAATAATCATTATGATTATCGTAATAACCATAATCATCGTAATAACCATAATGATCTTAATGATGACCATAAAATTCATCATAATTATACCTAGACATATAATAATCAGAGTAATCATAATAATAAGCATAATAAGCTTTCAAATAGTCATAATAACCTTTATACTAGCCATAACAACCATAATAATCATAATAACTAGAGTAATCATAATAGTCATAATAATCGCAATATCCATAATGATCTTAATGATGATCATTATATTCATCATAATTATACCAAGATCCATAATAATCATAGTAACCATAATAATAAACATAATAAGCTTTGAAATAATCATAATAACCGTTATACTAGCCATAGTAGCCATAATAATTATAATAACCATAATCCTCATAATAATTATATTAATAACCATAATAAGCTTGGAAATAATCATCATAAGCATTATACTAGCCATTATAATCATAATAATCATAATAACTACAATAATCATAATAGTCATAATAATAACCATAATAAACTTGGAAATAATCATATTTATCATTATAATAGCAATAATAACCATAAAAATCATAATAGCCATAATAATCTGAATGTTGATCATAATAATCATCCTAACAGCCATAATAATCATAGTGATCATCATAATAACTACAATAATCATAATAATCTTAATTGTAATATTAATAAGCATAGCAATAATCACAATAATCATAGAAACCATAATAATCTTAATGATGATCATTATATCCATGATAATTATACCAAGATCCGTAATAATCATAATAATCGTAATAATAACCATAATAGGTTCGGAAATAATCATAATATACATTATACTACCCCTAACAACTATAATAGCCATAATAGCCATAATAATCATAATAGTCGTAATAATAACAACAATGAGCTTGGAAATAATGGTAATAATCATTATAATAGTCATAACAGCCATAAAAATCACAATAGCCGTAATAACCAGAATGGTGATCATAATAATCATACTAACAACCATAATGATCATAGTAATCATCATAATAAACAGAATAGTCATGGAAATAATCTTAATAATCATTATGATTATCGTAATAACCATAATCATCGTAATAACCATAATGATCTTAATGATGACCATAATATTCATCATAATTATACCAGGATCCATAATAATCATAGTAACCATAATAATAAACATAATAAGCTTTGAAATACTCATAATAACCGTTATACAAGCCACAGTAACCATAATAATCATAATACCTATAATAATCATAATAGTGATAATAATAACCGTAATAAACTTGGAAATAATCATATTTATCATTATAATAGCAATAATAATCATAAAATTCATAATAGCCATAATAATCTGAATGTTGATCCTAATAATCATACTAACAACCATAATAATCATAGTGATCATCATAATAACTAAAATAATCATAATAATCGTAATTGTAATGTTAATAAGCATAGCAATAATCACAATAATCATAGTAACCATAATAATCTTAATGATGATCATAATATCCATGATAATTATACCAAGATCCGTAATAATCATAATAATCATAATAATAACCCTAATGTGTTCGGTAATAATCATAATATACATTATACTTGCCATAACAACCATAATAGTCATAATAGCAATAATAATCATAATAGTCGTAATAATAACAATAATGAACTTGGAAATAATGGTAATAATCATTATAATAGTCATAATAGCCATAAAAATCACAATAGTCATAATAATCAGAATGGTGATCATAATAATCATACTAACAACCATAATGATCATAGTAATCATCATAATAAACAGAATAGTCATGGAAATAATCTTAATAATCATTATTATTAACGTAATAGCCATAATAATCTTAATGATGACCATAATATTCATCATAATTATACCTAGCCATATAATAATCAGAGTAATCGTAATAATAAGCATAATAAGCTTTGAAATAATCATAATAACCTTTATACTAGCCATAATAACCATAATAATCATAATAACTAGAGTAATCATAATAGTCATAATAATCGCAATAACCATAATGATCTTAATGATGATCATTATATTCATCATAATTATACCAAGATCGATAATAATCATACTAACCATAATAATAAACATAATAAGCTTTGAAATAATCATAATAACCGTTATACTAGCCATAGTAGCCATAATAATTATAATAACCATAATCATCATAATAATTATATTAATAACCATAATAAGTTTGGAAATAATCATCATAAGCATTATACTAGCCATAATAATCATAATAATCATAATAACTATAATAATCATAATAGTCATAATAATAACCATAATAAACTTGGAAATAATCATATTTATCATTATAATAGCAATAATAACCATAAAAATCATAATAGCCATAATAATCTGAATGTTGATCATAATAATCATACTAACAGCCATAATAATCATAGTGATCATCATAATAACTACAATTATCATAATAATCGTAATTGTAATGTTAATAAGCATAGCAATAATCACAATAATCATAGAAACCATAATAATCTCAATGATGATCATAAAATTCATGATAATTATATCAAGATCCGTAATAATCATAATAATCATAATAATAACCATAATGAGTTCGGAAATAATCATAATATTAATTATACTACCCCTAGCAACTATAATAGTCATAATAGCCGTAATAATCATAATAGTCGTAATAATAACAATAATGAACTAGGAAATAATCGTAATAATCATTATAATTGCCATAATAGCAATAAAAATCACAATAGCCGTAATAATCTGAATGGTGGTCATAATAATCATACTAACAACCATAATGATCATAGTAATCATCATAATAAACAGAATAGTCATGGAAAAAATCTTAATAATCATTATGATTATCGTAATAACCATAATCATCGTAATAACCATAATGATCTTAATGATGACCATAATATTCATCATAATTATACCTAGACATATAATAATCAGAGTAATCATAATAATAAGCATAATAAGCTTTCAAATAGTCATAATAACCTTTATACTAGCCATAACAACCATAATAATCATAATAACTAGAGTAATCATAATAGTCATAATAATCGCAATATCCATAATGATCTTAATGATGATCATTATATTCATCATAATTATACCAAGATCCATAATAATCATAGTAACCATAATAATAAACATAATAAGCTTTGAAATAATCATAATAACCGTTATACTAGCCATAGTAGCCATAATAATTATAATAACCATAATCCTCATAATAATTATATTAATAACCATAATAAGCTTGGAAATAATCATCATAAGCATTATACTAGCCATTATAATCATAATAATCATAATGACTACAATAATCATAATAGTCATAATAATAACCATAATAAACTTGGAAATAATCATATTTATCATTATAATAGCAATAATAACCATAAAAATCATAATAGCCATAATAATCTGAATGTTGATCATAATAATCATCCTAACAGCCATAATAATCATAGTGATCATCATAATAACTACAATAATCATAATAATCGTAATTGTAATATTAATAAGCATAGCAATAATCACAATAATCATAGAAACCATAATAATCTTCATGATGATCATTATATCCATGATAATTATACCAAGATCCGTAATAATCATAATAATCGTAATAATAACCATAATAGGTTCGGAAATAATCATAATATACATTATACTACCCCTAACAACTATAATAGCCATAATAGCCATAATAATCATAATAGTCGTAATAATAACAACAATGAGCTTGGAAATAATGGTAATAATCATTATAATAGTCATAACAGCCATAAAAATCACAATAGCCGTAATAACCAGAATGGTGATCATAATAATCATACTAACAACCATAATGATCATAGTAATCATCATAATAAACAGAATAGTCATGGAAATAATCTTAATAATCATTATGATTATCGTAATAACCATAATCATCGTAATAACCATAATGATCTTAATGATGACCATAATATTCATCATAATTATACCAGGATCCATAATAATCATAGTAACCATAATAATAAACATAATAAGCTTTGAAATACTCATAATAACCGTTATACAAGCCACAGTAACCATAATAATCATAATACCTATAATAATCATAATAGTGATAATAATAACCGTAATAAACTTGGAAATAATCATATTTATCATTATAATAGCAATAATAATCATAAAATTCATAATAGCCATAATAATCTGAATGTTGATCCTAATAATCATACTAACAACCATAATAATCATAGTGATCATCATAATAACTAAAATAATCATAATAATCGTAATTGTAATGTTAATAAGCATAGCAATAATCACAATAATCATAGTAACCATAATAATCTTAATGATGATCATAATATCCATGATAATTATACCAAGATCCGTAATAATCATAATAATCATAATAATAACCCTAATGTGTTCGGTAATAATCATAATATACATTATACTTGCCATAACAACCATAATAGTCATAATAGCAATAATAATCATAATAGTCGTAATAATAACAATAATGAACTTGGAAATAATGGTAATAATCATTATAATAGTCATAATAGCCAGAAAAATCACAATAGTCATAATAATCAGAATGGTGATCATAATAATCATACTAACAACCATAATGATCATAGTAATCATCATAATAAACAGAATAGTCATGGAAATAATCTTAATAATCATTATTATTAACGTAATAGCCATAATAATCTTAATGATGACCATAATATTCATCATAATTATACCTAGCCATATAATAATCAGAGTAATCGTAATAATAAGCATAATAAGCTTTGAAATAATCATAATAACCTTTATACTAGCCATAATAACCATAATAATCATAATAACTAGAGTAATCATAATAGTCATAATAATCGCAATAACCATAATGATCTTAATGATGATCATTATATTCATCATAATTATACCAAGATCGATAATAATCATACTAACCATAATAATAAACATAATAAGCTTTGAAATAATCATAATAACCGTTATACTAGCCATAGTAGCCATAATAATTATAATAACCATAATCATCATAATAATTATATTAATAACCATAATAAGTTTGGAAATAATCATCATAAGCATTATACTAGCCATAATAATCATAATAATCATAATAACTATAATAATCATAATATTCATAATAATAACCATAATAAACTTGGAAATAATCATAATTATCATTATAATAGCAATAATAACCATAAAAATCATAATAGCCATAATAATCTGAATGTTGATCATAATAATCATACTAACAGCCATAATAATCATAGTGATCATCATAATAACTACAATTATCATAATAATCGTAATTGTAATGTTAATAAGCATAGCAATAATCACAATAATCATAGAAACCATAATAATCTCAATGATGATCATAATATTCATGATAATTATATCAAGATCCGTAATAATCATAATAATCATAATAATAACCATAATGAGTTCGGAAATAATCATAATATTAATTATACTACCCCTAGCAACTATAATAGTCATAATAGCCATAATAATCATAATAGTCGTAATAATAACAATAATGAACTAGGAAATAATCGTAATAATCATTATAATTGCCATAATAGTAATAAAAATCACAATAGCCGTAATAATCTGAATGGTGGTCATAATAATCATACTAACAACCATAATGATCATAGTAATCATCACAATAAACAGAATAGTCATGGAAATAATCTTAATAATCATTATTATTAACGTAATAGCCATAATAATCTTAATGATGACCATAATATTCATCATAATTATACCTAGCCATATAATAATCAGAGTAATCGTAATAATAAGCATAATAAGCTTTGAAATAATCATAATAACCTTTATACTAGCCATAATAACCATAATAATCATAATAACTAGAGTAATCATAATAGTCATAATAATCGCAATAACCATAATGATCTTAATGATGATCATTATATTCATCATAATTATACCAAGATCGATAATAATCATACTAACCATAATAATAAACATAATAAGCTTTGAAATAATCATAATAACCGTTATACTAGCCATAGTAGCCATAATAATTATAATAACCATAATCATCATAATAATTATATTAATAACCATAATAAGTTTGGAAATAATCATCATAAGCATTATACTAGCCATAATAATCATAATAATCATAATAACTATAATAATCATAATAGTCATAATAATAACCATAATAAACTTGGAAATAATCATATTTATCATTATAATAGCAATAATAACCATAAAAATCATAATAGCCATAATAATCTGAATGTTGATCATAATAATCATACTAACAGCCATAATAATCATAGTGATCATCATAATAACTACAATTATCATAATAATCGTAATTGTAATGTTAATAAGCATAGCAATAATCACAATAATCATAGAAACCATAATAATCTCAATGATGATCATAATATTCATGATAATTATATCAAGATCCGTAATAATCATAATAATCATAATAATAACCATAATGAGTTCGGAAATAATCATAATATTAATTATACTACCCCTAGCAACTATAATAGTCATAATAGCCATAATAATCATAATAGTCGTAATAATAACAATAATGAACTAGGAAATAATCGTAATAATCATTATAATTGCCATAATAGCAACAAAAATCACAATAGCCGTAATAATCTGAATGGTGGTCATAATAATCATACTAACAACCATAATGATCATAGTAATCATCATAATAAACAGAATAGTCATGGAAATAATCTTAATAATCATTATGATTATCGTAATAACCATAATCATCGTAATAACCATAATGATCCTAATGATGACCATAATATTCATCATAATTATACCAGGATCCATAATAATCATAGTAACCATAATAATAAACATAATAAGCTTTGAAATAATTTTAATAACCGTTATACTAGCCATAGTAACCATAATAATCATAATAAATATAATAATCATAATAGTGATAATAATAACCGTAATAAACTTGGAAATAATCATATTTATCATTATAACAGCAATAATAATCATAAAAATCATAGCCATAATAATCTGAATGCTGATCCTAATAATCATACTAACAACCATAATAATCATAGTGATCATCATAATAACTAAAATAATCATAATAATCGTAATTGTAATGTTAATAAGCATAGCAATAATCACAATAATCATAGTAACCATAATAATCTTAATGATGATCATAATATCCATGATAATTATACCAAGATCCGTAATAATCATAATAATCATAATAATAACCCTAATGTGTTCGGAAATAATCATAATATGCATTATACTTGCCATAACAACCATAATGAGTCATAATTGCAATAATAATCATAATAGTCGTAATAATAACAACAATGAGCTTGGAAATAATGGTAATAATCATTATAATAGTCATAACAGCCATAAAAATCACAATAGCCATAATAATCAGAATGGTGATCATAATAATCATACTAGCAACCATAATGATCATAGTAATCATCATAATAAACAGAATAGTCATGGAAATAATCTTAATAATCATTATGATTATCGTAATAACCATAATCATCGTAATAACCATAATGATCTTAATGATGACCATAATATTCATCATAATTATACCAGGATCCATAATAATCATAGTAACCATAATAATAAACATAATAAGCTTTGAAATAATCATAATAACCGTTATACAAGCCACAGTAACCATAATAATCATAATACCTATAATAATCATAATAGTGATAATAATAACCGTAATAAACTTGGAAATAATCATATTTATCATTATAATAACAATAATAATCATAAAACTCATAATAGCCATAATAATCTGAATGTTGATCCTAATAATCATACTAGCAACCATAATAATCATAGTGATCATCATAATAACTAAAATAATCATAATAATCGTAATTGTAATGTTAATAAGCATAGCAATAATCACAATAATCATAGTAACCATAATAATCTTAATGATGATCATAATATCCATGATAATTATACCAAGATCCGTAATAATCATAATAATCATAATAATAACCCTAATGTGTTCGGTAATAATCATAATATACATTATACTTGCCATAACAACCATAATAGTCATAATAGCAATAATAATCATAATAGTCGTAATAATAACAATAATGAACTTGGAAATAATGGTAATAATCATTATAATAGTCATAATAGCCATAAAAATCACAATAGTCATAATAATCAGAATGGTGATCATAATAATCATACTAACAACCATAATGATCATAGTAATCATCATAATAAACAGAATAGTCATGGAAATAATCTTAATAATCATTATTATTAACGTAATAGCCATAATAATCTTAATGATGACCATAATATTCATCATAATTATACCTAGCCATATAATAATCAGAGTAATCGTAATAATAAGCATAATAAGCTTTGAAATAATCATAATAACCTTTATACTAGCCATAATAACCATAATAATCATAATAACTAGAGTAATCATAATAGTCATAATAATCGCAATAACCATAATGATCTTAATGATGATCATTATATTCATCATAATTATACCAAGATCGATAATAATCATACTAACCATAATAATAAACATAATAAGCTTTGAAATAATCATAATAACCGTTATACTAGCCATAGTAGCCATAATAATTATAATAACCATAATCATCATAATAATTATATTAATAACCATAATAAGTTTGGAAATAATCATCATAAGCATTATACTAGCCATAATAATCATAATAATCATAATAACTATAATAATCATAATAGTCATAATAATAACCATAATAAACTTGGAAATAATCATATTTATCATTATAATAGCAATAATAACCATAAAAATCATAATAGCCATAATAATCTGAATGTTGATCATAATAATCATACTAACAGCCATAATAATCATAGTGATCATCATAATAACTACAATTATCATAATAATCGTAATTGTAATGTTAATAAGCATAGCAATAATCACAATAATCATAGAAACCATAATAATCTCAATGATGATCATAATATTCATGATAATTATATCAAGATCCGTAATAATCATAATAATCATAATAATAACCATAATGAGTTCGGAAATAATCATAATATTAATTATACTACCCCTAGCAACTATAATAGTCATAATAGCCGTAATAATCATAATAGTCGTAATAATAACAATAATGAACTAGGAAATAATCGTAATAATCATTATAATTGCCATAATAGCAATAAAAATCACAATAGCCGTAATAATCTGAATGGTGGTCATAATAATCATACTAACAACCATAATGATCATAGTAATCATCATAATAAACAGAATAGTCATGGAAAAAATCTTAATAATCATTATGATTATCGTAATAACCATAATCATCGTAATAACCATAATGATCTTAATGATGACCATAATATTCATCATAATTATACCTAGACATATAATAATCAGAGTAATCATAATAATAAGCATAATAAGCTTTCAAATAGTCATAATAACCTTTATACTAGCCATAACAACCATAATAATCATAATAACTAGAGTAATCATAATAGTCATAATAATCGCATATATCCATAATGATCTTAATGATGATCATTATATTCATCATAATTATACCAAGATCCATAATAATCATAGTAACCATAATAATAAACATAATAAGCTTTGAAATAATCATAATAACCGTTATACTAGCCATAGTAGCCATAATAATTATAATAACCATAATCCTCATAATAATTATATTAATAACCATAATAAGCTTGGAAATAATCATCATAAGCATTATACTAGCCATTATAATCATAATAATCATAATAACTACAATAATCATAATAGTCATAATAATAACCATAATAAACTTGGAAATAATCATATTTATCATTATAATAGCAATAATAACCATAAAAATCATAATAGCCATAATAATCTGAATGTTGATCATAATAATCATCCTAACAGCCATAATAATCATAGTGATCATCATAATAACTACAATAATCATAATAATCGTAATTGTAATATTAATAAGCATAGCAATAATCACAATAATCATAGAAACCATAATAATCTTAATGATGATCATTATATCCATGATAATTATACCAAGATCCGTAATAATCATAAAAATCGTAATAATAACCATAATAGGTTCGGAAATAATCATAATATACATTATACTACCCCTAACAACTATAATAGCCATAATAGCCATAATAATCATAATAGTCGTAATAATAACAACAATGAGCTTGGAAATAATGGTAATAATCATTATAATAGTCATAACAGCCATAAAAATCACAATAGCCATAATAACCAGAATGGTGATCATAATAATCATACTAACAACCATAATGATCATAGTAATCATCATAATAAACAGAATAGTCATGGAAATAATCTTAATAATCATTATGATTATCGTAATAACCATAATCATCGTAATAACCATAATGATCTTAATGATGACCATAATATTCATCATAATTATACCAGGATCCATAATAATCATAGTAACCATAATAATAAACATAATAAGCTTTGAAATACTCATAATAACCGTTATACAAGCCACAGTAACCATAATAATCATAATACCTATAATAATCATAATAGTGATAATAATAACCGTAATAAACTTGGAAATAATCATATTTATCATTATAATAGCAATAATAATCATAAAATTCATAATAGCCATAATAATCTGAATGTTGATCCTAATAATCATACTAACAACCATAATAATCATAGTGATCATCATAATAACTAAAATAATCATAATAATCGTAATTGTAATGTTAATAAGCATAGCAATAATCACAATAATCATAGTAACCATAATAATCTTAATGATGATCATAATATCCATGATAATTATACCAAGATCCGTAATAATCATAATAATCATAATAATAACCCTAATGTGTTCGGTAATAATCATAATATACATTATACTTGCCATAACAACCATAATAGTCATAATAGCAATAATAATCATAATAGTCGTAATAATAACAATAATGAACTTGGAAATAATGGTAATAATCATTATAATAGTCATAATAGCCATAAAAATCACAATAGTCATAATAATCAGAATGGTGATCATAATAATCATACTAACAACCATAATGATCATAGTAATCATCATAATAAACAGAATAGTCATGGAAATAATCTTAATAATCATTATTATTAACGTAATAGCCATAATAATCTTAATGATGACCATAATATTCATCATAATTATACCTAGCCATATAATAATCAGAGTAATCGTAATAATAAGCATAATAAGCTTTGAAATAATCATAATAACCTTTATACTAGCCATAATAACCATAATAATCATAATAACTAGAGTAATCATAATAGTCATAATAATCGCAATAACCATAATGATCTTAATGATGATCATTATATTCATCATAATTATACCAAGATCGATAATAATCATACTAACCATAATAATAAACATAATAAGCTTTGAAATAATCATAATAACCGTTATACTAGCCATAGTAGCCATAATAATTATAATAACCATAATCATCATAATAATTATATTAATAACCATAATAAGTTTGGAAATAATCATCATAAGCATTATACTAGCCATAATAATCATAATAATCATAATAACTATAATAATCATAATATTCATAATAATAACCATAATAAACTTGGAAATAATCATATTTATCATTATAATAGCAATAATAACCATAAAAATCATAATAGCCATAATAATCTGAATGTTGATCATAATAATCATACTAACAGCCATAATAATCATAGTGATCATCATAATAACTACAATTATCATAATAATCGTAATTGTAATGTTAATAAGCATAGCAATAATCACAATAATCATAGAAACCATAATAATCTCAATGATGATCATAATATTCATGATAATTATATCAAGATCCGTAATAATCATAATAATCATAATAATAACCATAATGAGTTCGGAAATAATCATAATATTAATTATACTACCCCTAGCAACTATAATAGTCATAATAGCCATAATAATCATAATAGTCGTAATAATAACAATAATGAACTAGGAAATAATCGTAATAATCATTATAATTGCCATAATAGCAATAAAAATCACAATAGCCGTAATAATCTGAATGGTGGTCATAATAATCATACTAACAACCATAATGATCATAGTAATCATCATAATAAACAGAATAGTCATGGAAATAATCTTAATAATCATTATTATTAACGTAATAGCCATAATAATCTTAATGATGACCATAATATTCATCATAATTATACCTAGCCATATAATAATCAGAGTAATCGTAATAATAAGCATAATAAGCTTTGAAATAATCATAATAACCTTTATACTAGCCATAATAACCATAATAATCATAATAACTAGAGTAATCATAATAGTCATAATAATCGCAATAACCATAATGATCTTAATGATGATCATTATATTCATCATAATTATACCAAGATCGATAATAATCATACTAACCATAATAATAAACATAATAAGCTTTGAAATAATCATAATAACCGTTATACTAGCCATAGTAGCCATAATAATTATAATAACCATAATCATCATAATAATTATATTAATAACCATAATAAGTTTGGAAATAATCATCATAAGCATTATACTAGCCATAATAATCATAATAATCATAATAACTATAATAATCATAATAGTCATAATAATAACCATAATAAACTTGGAAATAATCATATTTATCATTATAATAGCAATAATAACCATAAAAATCATAATAGCCATAATAATCTGAATGTTGATCATAATAATCATACTAACAGCCATAATAATCATAGTGATCATCATAATAACTACAATTATCATAATAATCGTAATTGTAATGTTAATAAGCATAGCAATAATCACAATAATCATAAAAACCATAATAATCTCAATGATGATCATAATATTCATGATAATTATATCAAGATCCGTAATAATCATAATAATCATAATAATAACCATAATGAGTTCGGAAATAATCATAATATTAATTATACTACCCCTAGCAACTATAATAGTCATAATAGCCATAATAATCATAATAGTCGTAATAATAACAATAATGAACTAGGAAATAATCGTAATAATCATTATAATTGCCATAATAGCAACAAAAATCACAATAGCCGTAATAATCTGAATGGTGGTCATAATAATCATACTAACAACCATAATGATCATAGTAATCATCATAATAAACAGAATAGTCATGGAAATAATCTTAATAAACATTATGATTATCGTAATAACCATAATCATCGTAATAACCATAATGATCTTAATGATGACCATAATATTCATCATAATTATACCAGGATCCATAATAATCATAGTAACCATAATAATAAACATAATAAGCTTTGAAATAATTTTAATAACCGTTATACTAGCCATAGTAACCATAATAATCATAATAAATATAATAATCATAATAGTGATAATAATAACCGTAATAAACTTGGAAATAATCATATTTATCATTATAACAGCAATAATAATCATAAAAATCATAGCCATAATAATCTGAATGCTGATCCTAATAATCATACTAACAACCATAATAATCATAGTGATCATCATAATAACTAAAATAATCATAATAATCGTAATTGTAATGTTAATAAGCATAGCAATAATCACAATAATCATAGTAACCATAATAATCTTAATGATGATCATAATATCCATGATAATTATACCAAGATCCGTAATAATCATAATAATCATAATAATAACCCTAATGTGTTCGGAAATAATCATAATATACATTATACTTGCCATAACAACCATAATGAGTCATAATTGCAATAATAATCATAATAGTCGTAATAATAACAACAATGAGCTTGGAAATAATGGTAATAATCATTATAATAGTCATAACAGCCATAAAAATCACAATAGCCATAATAATCAGAATGGTGATCATAATAATCATACTAGCAACCATAATGATCATAGTAATCATCATAATAAACAGAATAGTCATGGAAATAATCTTAATAATCATTATGATTATCGTAATAACCATAATCATCGTAATAACCATAATGATCTTAATGATGACCATAATATTCATCATAATTATACCTAGACATATAATAATCAGAGTAATCATAATAATAAGCATAATAAGCTTTCAAATAGTCATAATAACCTTTATACTAGCCATAACAACCATAATAATCATAATAACTAGAGTAATCATAATAGTCATAATAATCGCAATATCCATAATGATCTTAATGATGATCATTATATTCATCATAATTATACCAAGATCCATAATAATCATAGTAACCATAATAATAAACATAATAAGCTTTGAAATAATCATAATAACCGTTATACTAGCCATAGTAGCCATAATAATTATAATAACCATAATCCTCATAATAATTATATTAATAACCATAATAAGCTTGGAAATAATCATCATAAGCATTATACTAGCCATTATAATCATAATGATCATAATAACTACAATAATCATAATAGTCATAATAATAACCATAATAAACTTGGAAATAATCATATTTATCATTATAATAGCAATAATAACCATAAAAATCATAATAGCCATAATAATCTGAATGTTGATCATAATAATCATCCTAACAGCCATAATAATCATAGTGATCATCATAATAACTACAATAATCATAATAATCGTAATTGTAATATTAATAAGCATAGCAATAATCACAATAATCATAGAAACCATAATAATCTTAATGATGATCATTATATCCATGATAATTATACCAAGATCCGTAATAATCATAATAATCGTAATAATAACCATAATAGGTTCGGAAATAATCATAATATACATTATACTACCCCTAACAACTATAATAGCCATAATAGCCATAATAATCATAATAGTCGTAATAATAACAACAATGAGCTTGGAAATAATGGTAATAATCATTATAATAGTCATAACAGCCATAAAAATCACAATAGCCATAATAACCAGAATGGTGATCATAATAATCATACTAACAACCATAATGATCATAGTAATCATCATAATAAACAGAATAGTCATGGAAATAATCTTAATAATCATTATGATTATCGTAATAACCATAATCATCGTAATAACCATAATGATCTTAATGATGACCATAATATTCATCATAATTATACCAGGATCCATAATAATCATAGTAACCATAATAATAAACATAATAAGCTTTGAAATACTCATAATAACCGTTATACAAGCCACAGTAACCATAATAATCATAATACCTATAATAATCATAATAGTGATAATAATAACCGTAATAAACTTGGAAATAATCATATTTATCATTATAATAGCAATAATAATCATAAAATTCATAATAGCCATAATAATCTGAATGTTGATCCTAATAATCATACTAACAACCATAATAATCATAGTGATCATCATAATAACTAAAATAATCATAATAATCGTAATTGTAATGTTAATAAGCATAGCAATAATCACAATAATCATAGTAACCATAATAATCTTAATGATGATCATAATATCCATGATAATTATACCAAGATCCGTAATAATCATAATAATCATAATAATAACCCTAATGTGTTCGGTAATAATCATAATATACATTATACTTGCCATAACAACCATAATAGTCATAATAGCAATAATAATCATAATAGTCGTAATAATAACAATAATGAACTTGGAAATAATGGTAATAATCATTATAATAGTCATAATAGCCATAAAAATCACAATAGTCATAATAATCAGAATGGTGATCATAATAATCATACTAACAACCATAATGATCATAGTAATCATCATAATAAACAGAATAGTCATGGAAATAATCTTAATAATCATTATTATTAACGTAATAGCCATAATAATCTTAATGATGACCATAATATTCATCATAATTATACCTAGCCATATAATAATCAGAGTAATCGTAATAATAAGCATAATAAGCTTTGAAATAATCATAATAACCTTTATACTAGCCATAATCACCATAATAATCATAATAACTAGAGTAATCATAATAGTCATAATAATCGCAATAACCATAATGATCTTAATGATGATCATTATATTCATCATAATTATACCAAGATCGATAATAATCATACTAACCATAATAATAAACATAATAAGCTTTGAAATAATCATAATAACCGTTATACTAGCCATAGTAGCCATAATAATTATAATAACCATAATCATCATAATAATTATATTAATAACCATAATAAGTTTGGAAATAATCATCATAAGCATTATACTAGCCATAATAATCATAATAATCATAATAACTATAATAATCATAATATTCATAATAATAACCATAATAAACTTGCAAATAATCATATTTATCATTATAATAGCAATAATAACCATAAAAATCATAATAGCCATAATAATCTGAATGTTGATCATAATAATCATACTAACAGCCATAATAATCATAGTGATCATCATAATAACTACAATTATCATAATAATCGTAATTGTAATGTTAATAAGCATAGCAATAATCACAATAATCATAGAAACCATAATAATCTCAATGATGATCATAATATTCATGATAATTATATCAAGATCCGTAATAATCATAATAATCATAATAATAACCATAATGAGTTCGGAAATAATCATAATATTAATTATACTACCCCTAGCAACTATAATAGTCATAATAGCCATAATAATCATAATAGTCGTAATAATAACAATAATGAACTAGGAAATAATCGTAATAATCATTATAATTGCCATAATAGCAATAAAAATCACAATAGCCGTAATAATCTGAATGGTGGTCATAATAATCATACTAACAACCATAATGATCATAGTAATCATCATAATAAACAGAATAGTCATGGAAATAATCTTAATAATCATTATTATTAACGTAATAGCCATAATAATCTTAATGATGACCATAATATTCATCATAATTATACCTAGCCATATAATAGTCAGAGTAATCGTAATAATAAGCATAATAAGCTTTGAAATAATCATAATAACCTTTATACTAGCCATAATAACCATAATAATCATAATAACTAGAGTAATCATAATAGTCATAATAATCGCAATAACCATAATGATCTTAATGATGATCATTATATTCATCATAATTATACCAAGATCGATAATAATCATACTAACCATAATAATAAACATAATAAGCTTTGAAATAATCATAATAACCGTTATACTAGCCATAGTAGCCATAATAATTATAATAACCATAATCATCATAATAATTATATTAATAACCATAATAAGCTTGGAAATAATCATCATAAGCATTATACTAGCCATTATAATCATAATGATCATAATAACTACAATAATCATAATAGTCATAATAATAACCATAATAAACTTGGAAATAATCATATTTATCATTATAATAGCAATAATAACCATAAAAATCATAATAGCCATAATAATCTGAATGTTGATCATAATAATCATACTAACAGCCATAATAATCATAGTGATCATCATAATAACTACAATTATCATAATAATCGTAATTGTAATGTTAATAAGCATAGCAATAATCACAATAATCATAAAAACCATAATAATCTCAATGATGATCATAATATTCATGATAATTATATCAAGATCCGTAATAATCATAATAATCATAATAATAACCATAATGAGTTCGGAAATAATCATAATATTAATTATACTACCCCTAGCAACTATAATAGTCATAATAGCCATAATAATCATAATAGTCGTAATAATAACAATAATGAACTAGGAAATAATCGTAATAATCATTATAATTGCCATAATAGCAACAAAAATCACAATAGCCGTAATAATCTGAATGGTGGTCATAATAATCATACTAACAACCATAATGATCATAGTAATCATCATAATAAACAGAATAGTCATGGAAATAATCTTAATAATCATTATGATTATCGTAATAACCATAATCATCGTAATAACCATAATGATCTTAATGATGACCATAATATTCATCATAATTATACCAGGATCCATAATAATCATAGTAACCATAATAATAAACATAATAAGCTTTGAAATAATTTTAATAACCGTTATACTAGCCATAGTAACCATAATAATCATAATAAATATAATAATCATAATAGTGATAATAATAACCGTAATAAACTTGGAAATAATCATATTTATCATTATAATAGCAATAATAATCATAAAATTCATAATAGCCATAATAATCTGAATGTTGATCCTAATAATCATACTAACAACCATAATAATCATAGTGATCATCATAATAACTAAAATAATCATAATAATCGTAATTGTAATGTTAATAAGCATAGCAATAATCACAATAATCATAGTAACCATAATAATCTTAATGATGATCATAATATCCATGATAATTATACCAAGATCCGTAATAATCATAATAATCATAATAATAACCCTAATGTGTTCGGTAATAATCATAATATACATTATACTTGCCATAACAACCATAATAGTCATAATAGCAATAATAATCATAATAGTCGTAATAATAACAATAATGAACTTGGAAATAATGGTAATAATCATTATAATAGTCATAATAGCCATAAAAATCACAATAGTCATAATAATCAGAATGGTGATCATAATAATCATACTAACAACCATAATGATCATAGTAATCATCATAATAAACAGAATAGTCATGGAAATAATCTTAATAATCATTATTATTAACGTAATAGCCATAATAATCTTAATGATGACCATAATATTCATCATAATTATACCTAGCCATATAATAATCAGAGTAATCGTAATAATAAGCATAATAAGCTTTGAAATAATCATAATAACCTTTATACTAGCCATAATAACCATAATAATCATAATAACTAGAGTAATCATAATAGTCATAATAATCGCAATAACCATAATGATCTTAATGATGATCATTATATTCATCATAATTATACCAAGATCGATAATAATCATACTAACCATAATAATAAACATAATAAGCTTTGAAATAATCATAATAACCGTTATACTAGCCATAGTAGCCATAATAATTATAATAACCATAATCATCATAATAATTATATTAATAACCATAATAAGTTTGGAAATAATCATCATAAGCATTATACTAGCCATAATAATCATAATAATCATAATAACTATAATAATCATAATAGTCATAATAATAACCATAATAAACTTGGAAATAATCATATTTATCATTATAATAGCAATAATAACCATAAAAATCATAATAGCCATAATAATCTGAATGTTGATCATAATAATCATACTAACAGCCATAATAATCATAGTGATCATCATAATAACTACAATTATCATAATAATCGTAATTGTAATGTTAATAAGCATAGCAATAATCACAATAATCATAAAAACCATAATAATCTCAATGATGATCATAATATTCATGATAATTATATCAAGATCCGTAATAATCATAATAATCATAATAATAACCATAATGAGTTCGGAAATAATCATAATATTAATTATACTACCCCTAGCAACTATAATAGTCATAATAGCCATAATAATCATAATAGTCGTAATAATAACAATAATGAACTAGGAAATAATCGTAATAATCATTATAATTGCCATAATAGCAACAAAAATCACAATAGCCGTAATAATCTGAATGGTGGTCATAATAATCATACTAACAACCATAATGATCATAGTAATCATCATAATAAACAGAATAGTCATGGAAATAATCTTAATAATCATTATGATTATCGTAATAACCATAATCATCGTAATAACCATAATGATCTTAATGATGACCATAATATTCATCATAATTATACCAGGATCCATAATAATCATAGTAACCATAATAATAAACATAATAAGCTTTGAAATAATTTTAATAACCGTTATACTAGCCATAGTAACCATAATAATCATAATAAATATAATAATCATAATAGTGATAATAATAACCGTAATAAACTTGGAAATAATCATATTTATCATTATAACAGCAATAATAATCATAAAAATCATAGCCATAATAATCTGAATGCCGATCCTAATAATCATACTAACAACCATAATAATCATAGTGATCATCATAATAACTAAAATAATCATAATAATCGTAATTGTAATGTTAATAAGCATAGCAATAATCACAATAATCATAGTAACCATAATAATCTTAATGATGATCATAATATCCATGATAATTATACCAAGATCCGTAATAATCATAATAATCATAATAATAACCCTAATGTGTTCGGTAATAATCATAATATACATTATACTTGCCATAACAACCATAATAGTCATAATAGCAATAATAATCATAATAGTCGTAATAATAACAATAATGAACTTGGAAATAATGGTAATAATCATTATAATAGTCATAATAGCCATAAAAATCACAATAGTCATAATAATCAGAATGGTGATCATAATAATCATACTAACAACCATAATGATCATAGTAATCATCATAATAAACAGAATAGTCATGGAAATAATCTTAATAATCATTATTATTAACGTAATAGCCATAATAATCTTAATGATGACCATAATATTCATCATAATTATACCTAGCCATATAATAATCAGAGTAATCGTAATAATAAGCATAATAAGCTTTGAAATAATCATAATAACCTTTATACTAGCCATAATAACCATAATAATCATAATAACTAGAGTAATCATAATAGTCATAATAATCGCAATAACCATAATGATCTTAATGATGATCATTATATTCATCATAATTATACCAAGATCGATAATAATCATACTAACCATAATAATAAACATAATAAGCTTTGAAATAATCATAATAACCGTTATACTAGCCATAGTAGCCATAATAATTATAATAACCATAATCATCATAATAATTATATTAATAACCATAATAAGTTTGGAAATAATCATCATAAGCATTATACTAGCCATAATAATCATAATAATCATAATAACTATAATAATCATAATAGTCATAATAATAACCATAATAAACTTGGAAATAATCATATTTATCATTATAATAGCAATAATAACCATAAAAATCATAATAGCCATAATAATCTGAATGTTGATCATAATAATCATACTAACAGCCATAATAATCATAGTGATCATCATAATAACTACAATTATCATATTAATCGTAATTGTAATGTTAATAAGCATAGCAATAATCACAATAATCATAGAAACCATAATAATCTCAATGATGATCATAATATTCATGATAATTATATCAAGATCCGTAATAATCATAATAATCATAATAATAACCATAATGAGTTCGGAAATAATCATAATATTAATTATACTACCCCTAGCAACTATAATAGTCATAATAGCCATAATAATCATAATAGTCGTAATAATAACAATAATGAACTAGGAAATAATCGTAATAATCATTATAATTGCCATAATAGCAATAAAAATCACAATAGCCGTAATAATCTGAATGGTGGTCATAATAATCATACTAACAACCATAATGATCATAGTAATCATCATAATAAACAGAATAGTCATGGAAAAAATCTTAATAATCATTATGATTATCGTAATAACCATAATCATCGTAATAACCATAATGATCTTAATGATGACCATAATGTTCATCATAATTATACCTAGACATATAATAATCAGAGTAATCATAATAATAAGCATAATAAGCTTTCAAATAGTCATAATAACCTTTATACTAGCCATAACAACCATAATAATCATAATAACTAGAGTAATCATAATAGTCATAATAATCGCAATATCCATAATGATCTTAATGATGATCATTATATTCATCATAATTATACCAAGATCCATAATAATCATAGTAACCATAATAATAAACATAATAAGCTTTGAAATAATCATAATAACCGTTATACTAGCCATAGTAGCCATAATAATTATAATAACCATAATCCTCATAATAATTATATTAATAACCATAATAAGCTTGGAAATAATCATCATAAGCATTATACTAGCCATTATAATCATAATAATCATAATAACTACAATAATCATAATAGTCATAATAATAACCATAATAAACTTGGAAATAATCATATTTATCATTATAATAGCAATAATAACCATAAAAATCATAATAGCCATAATAATCTGAATGTTGATCATAATAATCATCCTAACAGCCATAATAATCATAGTGATCATCATAATAACTACAATAATCATAATAATCGTAATTGTAATATTAATAAGCATAGCAATAATCACAATAATCATAGTAACCATAATAATCTTAATGATGATCATAATATCCATGATAATTATACCAAGATCCGTAATAATCATAATAATCATAATAATAACCCTAATGTGTTCGGTAATAATCATAATATACATTATACTTGCCATAACAACCATAATAGTCATAATAGCAATAATAATCATAATAGTCGTAATAATAACAATAATGAACTTGGAAATAATGGTAATAATCATTATAATAGTCATAATAGCCATAAAAATCACAATAGTCATAATAATCAGAATGGTGATCATAATAATCATACTAACAACCATAATGATCATAGTAATCATCATAATAAACAGAATAGTCATGGAAATAATCTTAATAATCATTATTATTAACGTAATAGCCATAATAATCTTAATGATGACCATAATATTCATCATAATTATACCTAGCCATATAATAATCAGAGTAATCGTAATAATAAGCATAATAAGCTTTGAAATAATCATAATAACCTTTATACTAGCCATAATAACCATAATAATCATAATAACTAGAGTAATCATAATAGTCATAATAATCGCAATAACCATAATGATCTTAATGATGATCATTATATTCATCATAATTATACCAAGATCGATAATAATCATACTAACCATAATAATAAACATAATAAGCTTTGAAATAATCATAATAACCGTTATACTAGCCATAGTAGCCATAATAATTATAATAACCATAATCATCATAATAATTATATTAATAACCATAATAAGTTTGGAAATAATCATCATAAGCATTATACTAGCCATAATAATCATAATAATCATAATAACTATAATAATCATAATAGTCATAATAATAACCATAATAAACTTGGAAATAATCATATTTATCATTATAATAGCAATAATAACCATAAAAATCATAATAGCCATAATAATCTGAATGTTGATCATAATAATCATACTAACAGCCATAATAATCATAGTGATCATCATAATAACTACAATTATCATAATAATCGTAATTGTAATGTTAATAAGCATAGCAATAATCACAATAATCATAGAAACCATAATAATCTCAATGATGATCATAATATTCATGATAATTATATCAAGATCCGTAATAATCATAATAATCATAATAATAACCATAATGAGTTCGGAAATAATCATAATATTAATTATACTACCCCTAGCAACTATAATAGTCATAATAGCCATAATAATCATAATAGTCGTAATAATAACAATAATGAACTAGGAAATAATCGTAATAATCATTATAATTGCCATAATAGCAATAAAAATCACAATAGCCGTAATAATCTGAATGGTGGTCATAATAATCATACTAACAACCATAATGATCATAGTAATCATCATAATAAACAGAATAGTCATGGAAATAATCTTAATAATCATTATTATTAACGTAATAGCCATAATAATCTTAATGATGACCATAATATTCATCATAATTATACCTAGCCATATAATAATCAGAGTAATCGTAATAATAAGCATAATAAGCTTTGAAATAATCATAATAACCTTTATACTAGCCATAATAACCATAATAATCATAATAACTAGAGTAATCATAATAGTCATAATAATCGCAATAACCATAATGATCTTAATGATGATCATTATATTCATCATAATTATACCAAGATCGATAATAATCATACTAACCATAATAATAAACATAATAAGCTTTGAAATAATCATAATAACCGTTATACTAGCCATAGTAGCCATAATAATTATAATAACCATAATCATCATAATAATTATATTAATAACCATAATAAGTTTGGAAATAATCATCATAAGCATTATACTAGCCATAATAATCATAATAATCATAATAACTATAATAATCATAATAGTCATAATAATAACCATAATAAACTTGGAAATAATCATATTTATCATTATAATAGCAATAATAACCATAAAAATCATAATAGCCATAATAATCTGAATGTTGATCATAATAATCATACTAACAGCCATAATAATCATAGTGATCATCATAATAACTACAATTATCATAATAATCGTAATTGTAATGTTAATAAGCATAGCAATAATCACAATAATCATAAAAACCATAATAATCTCAATGATGATCATAATATTCATGATAATTATATCAAGATCCGTAATAATCATAATAATCATAATAATAACCATAATGAGTTCGGAAATAATCATAATATTAATTATACTACCCCTAGCAACTATAATAGTCATAATAGCCATAATAATCATAATAGTCGTAATAATAACAATAATGAACTAGGAAATAATCGTAATAATCATTATAATTGCCATAATAGCAACAAAAATCACAATAGCCGTAATAATCTGAATGGTGGTCATAATAATCATACTAACAACCATAATGATCATAGTAATCATCATAATAAACAGAATAGTCATGGAAATAATCTTAATAAACATTATGATTATCGTAATAACCATAATCATCGTAATAACCATAATGATCTTAATGATGACCATAATATTCATCATAATTATACCAGGATCCATAATAATCATAGTAACCATAATAATAAACATAATAAGCTTTGAAATAATTTTAATAACCGTTATACTAGCCATAGTAACCATAATAATCATAATAAATATAATAATCATAATAGTGATAATAATAACCGTAATAAACTTGGAAATAATCATATTTATCATTATAACAGCAATAATAATCATAAAAATCATAGCCATAATAATCTGAATGCTGATCCTAATAATCATACTAACAACCATAATAATCATAGTGATCATCATAATAACTAAAATAATCATAATAATCGTAATTGTAATGTTAATAAGCATAGCAATAATCACAATAATCATAGTAACCATAATAATCTTAATGATGATCATAATATCCATGATAATTATACCAAGATCCGTAATAATCATAATAATCATAATAATAACCCTAATGTGTTCGGAAATAATCATAATATACATTATACTTGCCATAACAACCATAATGAGTCATAATTGCAATAATAATCATAATAGTCGTAATAATAACAACAATGAGCTTGGAAATAATGGTAATAATCATTATAATAGTCATAACAGCCATAAAAATCACAATAGCCATAATAATCAGAACGGTGATCATAATAATCATACTAGCAACCATAATGATCATAGTAATCATCATAATAAACAGAATAGTCATGGAAATAATCTTAATAATCATTATGATTATCGTAATAACCATAATCATCGTAATAACCATAATGATCTTAATGATGACCATAATATTCATCATAATTATACCTAGACATATAATAATCAGAGTAATCATAATAATAAGCATAATAAGCTTTCAAATAGTCATAATAACCTTTATACTAGCCATAACAACCATAATAATCATAATAACTAGAGTAATCATAATAGTCATAATAATCGCAATATCGATAATGATCTTAATGATGATCATTATATTCATCATAATTATACCAAGATCCATAATAATCATAGTAACCATAATAATAAACATAATAAGCTTTGAAATAATCATAATAACCGTTATACTAGCCATAGTAGCCATAATAATTATAATAACCATAATCCTCATAATAATTATATTAATAGCCATAATAAGCTTGGAAATAATCATCATAAGCATTATACTAGCCATTATAATCATAAAGATCATAATAACTACAATAATCATAATAGTCATAATAATAACCATAATAAACTTGGAAATAATCATATTTATCATTATAATAGCAATAATAACCATAAAAATCATAATAGCCATAATAATCTGAATGTTGATCATAATAATCATCCTAACAGCCATAATAATCATAGTGATCATCATAATAACTACAATAATCATAATAATCGTAATTGTAATATTAATAAGCATAGCAATAATCACAATAATCATAGAAACCATAATAATCTTAATGATGATCATTATATCCATGATAATTATACCAAGATCCGTAATAATCATAATAATCGTAATAATAACCATAATAGGTTCGGAAATAATCATAATATACATTATACTACCCCTAACAATTATAATAGCCATAATAGCCATAATAATCATAATAGTCGTAATAATAACAACAATGAGCTTGGAAATAATGGTAATAATCATTATAATAGTCATAACAGCCATAAAAATCACAATAGCCATAATAACCAGAATGGTGATCATAATAATCATACTAACAACCATAATGATCATAGTAATCATCATAATAAACAGAATAGTCATGGAAATAATCTTAATAATCATTATGATTATCGTAATAACCATAATCATCGTAATAACCATAATGATCTTAATGATGACCATAATATTCATCATAATTATACCAGGATCCATAATAATCATAGTAACCATAATAATAAACATAATAAGCTTTGAAATACTCATAATAACCGTTATACAAGCCACAGTAACCATAATAATCATAATACCTATAATAATCATAATAGTGATAATAATAACCGTAATAAACTTGGAAATAATCATATTTATCATTATAATAGCAATAATAATCATAAAATTCATAATAGCCATAATAATCTGAATGTTGATCCTAATAATCATACTAACAACCATAATAATCATAGTGATCATCATAATAACTAAAATAATCATAATAATCGTAATTGTAATGTTAATAAGCATAGCAATAATCACAATAATCATAGTAACCATAATAATCTTAATGATGATCATAATATCCATGATAATTATACCAAGATCCGTAATAATCATAATAATCATAATAATAACCCTAATGTGTTCGGTAATAATCATAATATACATTATACTTGCCATAACAACCATAATAGTCATAATAGCAATAATAATCATAATAGTCGTAATAATAACAATAATGAACTTGGAAATAATGGTAATAATCATTATAATAGTCATAATAGCCATAAAAATCACAATAGTCATAATAATCAGAATGGTGATCATAATAATCATACTAACAACCATAATGATCATAGTAATCATCATAATAAACAGAATAGTCATGGAAATAATCTTAATAATCATTATTATTAACGTAATAGCCATAATAATCTTAATGATGACCATAATATTCATCATAATTATACCTAGCCATATAATAATCAGAGTAATCGTAATAATAAGCATAATAAGCTTTGAAATAATCATAATAACCTTTATACTAGCCATAATCACCATAATAATCATAATAACTAGAGTAATCATAATAGTCATAATAATCGCAATAACCATAATGATCTTAATGATGATCATTATATTCATCATAATTATACCAAGATCGATAATAATCATACTAACCATAATAATAAACATAATAAGCTTTGAAATAATCATAATAACCGTTATACTAGCCATAGTAGCCATAATAATTATAATAACCATAATCATCATAATAATTATATTAATAACCATAATAAGTTTGGAAATAATCATCATAAGCATTATACTAGCCATAATAATCATAATAATCATAATAACTATAATAATCATAATATTCATAATAATAACCATAATAAACTTGGAAATAATCATATTTATCATTATAATAGCAATAATAACCATAAAAATCATAATAGCCATAATAATCTGAATGTTGATCATAATAATCATACTAACAGCCATAATAATCATAGTGATCATCATAATAACTACAATTATCATAATAATCGTAATTGTAATGTTAATAAGCATAGCAATAATCACAATAATCATAGAAACCATAATAATCTCAATGATGATCATAATATTCTTGATAATTATATCAAGATCCGTAATAATCATAATAATCATAATAATAACCATAATGAGTTCGGAAATAATCATAATATTAATTATACTACCCCTAGCAACTATAATAGTCATAATAGCCATAATAATCATAATAGTCGTAATAATAACAATAATGAACTAGGAAATAATCGTAATAATCATTATAATTGCCATAATAGCAATAAAAATCACAATAGCCGTAATAATCTGAATGGTGGTCATAATAATCATACTAACAACCATAATGATCATAGTAATCATCATAATAAACAGAATAGTCATGGAAATAATCTTAATAATCATTATTATTAACGTAATAGCCATAATAATCTTAATGATGACCATAATATTCATCATAATTATACCTAGACATATAATAATCAGAGTAATCATAATAATAAGCATAATAAGCTTTCAAATAGTCATAATAACCTTTATACTAGCCATAACAACCATAATAATCATAATAACTAGAGTAATCATAATAGTCATAATAATCGCAATATCCATAATGATCTTAATGATGATCATTATATTCATCATAATTATACCAAGATCCATAATAATCATAGTAACCATAATAATAAACATAATAAGCTTTGAAATAATCATAATAACCGTTATACTAGCCATAGTAGCCATAATAATTATAATAACCATAATCCTCATAATAATTATATTAATAACCATAATAAGCTTGGAAATAATCATCATAAGCATTATACTAGCCATTATAATCATAATAATCATAATAACTACAATAATCATAATAGTCATAATAATAACCATAATAAACTTGGAAATAATCATATTTATCATTATAATAGCAATAATAACCATAAAAATCATAATAGCCATAATAATCTGAATGTTGATCATAATAATCATCCTAACAGCCATAATAATCATAGTGATCATCATAATAACTACAATAATCATAATAATCGTAATTGTAATATTAATAAGCATAGCAATAATCACAATAATCATAGAAACCATAATAATCTTAATGATGATCATTATATCCATGATAATTATACCAAGATCCGTAATAATCATAATAATCGTAATAATAACCATAATAGGTTCGGAAATAATCATAATATACATTATACTACCCCTAACAACTATAATAGCCATAATAGCCATAATAATCATAATAGTCGTAATAATAACAACAATGAGCTTGGAAATAATGGTAATAATCATTATAATAGTCATAACAGCCATAAAAATCACAATAGCCATAATAATCAGAATGGTGATCATAATAATCATACTAACAAGCATAATGATCATAGTAATCATCATAATAAACAGAATAGTCATGGAAATAATCTTAATAATCATTATGATTATCGTAATAACCATAATCATCGTAATAACCATAATGATCTTAATGATGACCATAATATTCATCATAATTATACCAGGATCCATAATAATCATAGTAACCATAATAATAAACATAATAAGCTTTGAAATACTCATAATAACCGTTATACAAGCCACAGTAACCATAATAATCATAATACCTATAATAATCATAATAGTGATAATAATAACCGTAATAAACTTGGAAATAATCATATTTATCATTATAATAGCAATAATAATCATAAAATTCATAATAGCCATAATAATCTGAATGTTGATCCTAATAATCATACTAACAACCATAATAATCATAGTGATCATCATAATAACTAAAATAATCATAATAATCGTAATTGTAATGTTAATAAGCATAGCAATAATCACAATAATCATAGTAACCATAATAATCTTAATGATGATCATAATATCCATGATAATTATACCAAGATCCGTAATAATCATAATAATCATAATAATAACCCTAATGTGTTCGGTAATAATCATAATATACATTATACTTGCAATAACAACCATAATAGTCATAATAGCAATAATAATCATAATAGTCGTAATAATAACAATAATGAACTTGGAAATAATGGTAATAATCATTATAATAGTCATAATAGCCATAAAAATCACAATAGTCATAATAATCAGAATGGTGATCATAATAATCATACTAACAACCATAATGATCATAGTAATCATCATAATAAACAGAATAGTCATGGAAATAATCTTAATAATCATTATTATTAACGTAATAGCCATAATAATCTTAATGATGACCATAATATTCATCATAATTATACCTAGCCATATAATAATCAGAGTAATCGTAATAATAAGCATAATAAGCTTTGAAATAATCATAATAACCTTTATACTAGCCATAATAACCATAATAATCATAATAACTAGAGTAATCATAATAGTCATAATAATCGCAATAACCATAATGATCTTAATGATGATCATTATATTCATCATAATTATACCAAGATCGATAATAATCATACTAACCATAATAATAAACATAATAAGCTTTGAAATAATCATAATAACCGTTATACTAGCCATAGTAGCCATAATAATTATAATAACCATAATCATCATAATAATTATATTAATAACCATAATAAGTTTGGAAATAATCATCATAAGCATTATACTAGCCATAATAATCATAATAATCATAATAACTATAATAATCATAATAGTCATAATAATAACCATAATAAACTTGGAAATAATCATATTTATCATTATAATAGCAATAATAACCATAAAAATCATAATAGCCATAATAATCTGAATGTTGATCATAATAATCATACTAACAGCCATAATAATCATAGTGACCATCATAATAACTACAATTATCATAATAATCGTAATTGTAATGTTAATAAGCATAGCAATAATCACAATAATCATAAAAACCATAATAATCTCAATGATGATCATAATATTCATGATAATTATATCAAGATCCGTAATAATCATAATAATCATAATAATAACCATAATGAGTTCGGAAATAATCATAATATTAATTATACTACCCCTAGCAACTATAATAGTCATAATAGCCATAATAATCATAATAGTCGTAATAATAACAATAATGAACTAGGAAATAATCGTAATAATCATTATAATTGCCATAATAGCAACAAAAATCACAATAGCCGTAATAATCTGAATGGTGGTCATAATAATCATACTAACAACCATAATGATCATAGTAATCATCATAATAAACAGAATAGTCATGGAAATAATCTTAATAATCATTATGATTATCGTAATAACCATAATCATCGTAATAACCATAATGATCTTAATGATGACCATAATATTCATCATAATTATACCAGGATCCATAATAATCATAGTAACCATAATAATAAACATAATAAGCTTTGAAATAATTTTAATAACCGTTATACTAGCCATAGTAACCATAATAATCATAATAAATATAATAATCATAATAGTGATAATAATAACCGTAATAAACTTGGAAATAATCATATTTATCATTATAACAGCAATAATAATCATAAAAATCATAGCCATAATAATCTGAATGCCGATCCTAATAATCATACTAACAACCATAATAATCATAGTGATCATCATAATAACTAAAATAATCATAATAATCGTAATTGTAATGTTAATAAGCATAGCAATAATCACAATAATCATAGTAACCATAATAATCTTAATGATGATCATAATATCCATGATAATTATACCAAGATCCGTAATAATCATAATAATCATAATAATAACCCTAATGTGTTCGGTAATAATCATAATATACATTATACTTGCCATAACAACCATAATAGTCATAATAGCAATAATAATCATAATAGTCGTAATAATAACAATAATGAACTTGGAAATAATGGTAATAATCATTATAATAGTCATAATAGCCATAAAAATCACAATAGTCATAATAATCAGAATGGTGATCATAATAATCATACTAACAACCATAATGATCATAGTAATCATCATAATAAACAGAATAGTCATGGAAATAATCTTAATAATCATTATTATTAACGTAATAGCCATAATAATCTTAATGATGACCATAATATTCATCATAATTATACCTAGCCATATAATAATCAGAGTAATCGTAATAATAAGCATAATAAGCTTTGAAATAATCATAATAACCTTTATACTAGCCATAATAACCATAATAATCATAATAACTAGAGTAATCATAATAGTCATAATAATCGCAATAACCATAATGATCTTAATGATGATCATTATATTCATCATAATTATACCAAGATCGATAATAATCATACTAACCATAATAATAAACATAATAAGCTTTGAAATAATCATAATAACCGTTATACTAGCCATAGTAGCCATAATAATTATAATAACCATAATCATCATAATAATTATATTAATAACCATAATAAGTTTGGAAATAATCATCATAAGCATTATACTAGCCATAATAATCATAATAATCATAATAACTATAATAATCATAATAGTCATAATAATAACCATAATAAACTTGGAAATAATCATATTTATCATTATAATAGCAATAATAACCATAAAAATCATAATAGCCATAATAATCTGAATGTTGATCATAATAATCATACTAACAGCCATAATAATCATAGTGATCATCATAATAACTACAATTATCATATTAATCGTAATTGTAATGTTAATAAGCATAGCAATAATCACAATAATCATAGAAACCATAATAATCTCAATGATGATCATAATATTCATGATAATTATATCAAGATCCGTAATAATCATAATAATCATAATAATAACCATAATGAGTTCGGAAATAATCATAATATTAATTATACTACCCCTAGCAACTATAATAGTCATAATAGCCATAATAATCATAATAGTCGTAATAATAACAATAATGAACTAGGAAATAATCGTAATAATCATTATAATTGCCATAATAGCAATAAAAATCACAATAGCCGTAATAATCTGAATGGTGGTCATAATAATCATACTAACAACCATAATGATCATAGTAATCATCATAATAAACAGAATAGTCATGGAAAAAATCTTAATAATCATTATGATTATCGTAATAACCATAATCATCGTAATAACCATAATGATCTTAATGATGACCATAATATTCATCATAATTATACCTAGACATATAATAATCAGAGTAATCATAATAATAAGCATAATAAGCTTTCAAATAGTCATAATAACCTTTATACTAGCCATAACAACCATAATAATCATAATAACTAGAGTAATCATAATAGTCATAATAATCGCAATATCCATAATGATCTTAATGATGATCATTATATTCATCATAATTATACCAAGATCCATAATAATCATAGTAACCATAATAATAAACATAATAAGCTTTGAAATAATCATAATAACCGTTATACTAGCCATAGTAGCCATAATAATTATAATAACCATAATCCTCATAATAATTATATTAATAACCATAATAAGCTTGGAAATAATCATCATAAGCATTATACTAGCCATTATAATCATAATAATCATAATAACTACAATAATCATAATAGTCATAATAATAACCATAATAAACTTGGAAATAATCATATTTATCATTATAATAGCAATAATAACCATAAAAATCATAATAGCCATAATAATCTGAATGTTGATCATAATAATCATCCTAACAGCCATAATAATCATAGTGATCATCATAATAACTACAATAATCATAATAATCGTAATTGTAATATTAATAAGCATAGCAATAATCACAATAATCATAGTAACCATAATAATCTTAATGATGATCATAATATCCATGATAATTATACCAAGATCCGTAATAATCATAATAATCATAATAATAACCCTAATGTGTTCGGTAATAATCATAATATACATTATACTTGCCATAACAACCATAATAGTCATAATAGCAATAATAATCATAATAGTCGTAATAATAACAATAATGAACTTGGAAATAATGGTAATAATCGTTATAATAGTCATAATAGCCATAAAAATCACAATAGTCATAATAATCAGAATGGTGATCATAATAATCATACTAACAACCATAATGATCATAGTAATCATCATAATAAACAGAATAGTCATGGAAATAATCTTAATAATCATTATTATTAACGTAATAGCCATAATAATCTTAATGATGACCATAATATTCATCATAATTATACCTAGCCATATAATAATCAGAGTAATCGTAATAATAAGCATAATAAGCTTTGAAATAATCATAATAACCTTTATACTAGCCATAATAACCATAATAATCATAATAACTAGAGTAATCATAATAGTCATAATAATCGCAATAACCATAATGATCTTAATGATGATCATTATATTCATCATAATTATACCAAGATCGATAATAATCATACTAACCATAATAATAAACATAATAAGCTTTGAAATAATCATAATAACCGTTATACTAGCCATAGTAGCCATAATAATTATAATAACCATAATCATCATAATAATTATATTAATAACCATAATAAGTTTGGAAATAATCATCATAAGCATTATACTAGCCATAATAATCATAATAATCATAATAACTATAATAATCATAATAGTCATAATAATAACCATAATAAACTTGGAAATAATCATATTTATCATTATAATAGCAATAATAACCATAAAAATCATAATAGCCATAATAATCTGAATGTTGATCATAATAATCATACTAACAGCCATAATAATCATAGTGATCATCATAATAACTACAATTATCATAATAATCGTAATTGTAATGTTAATAAGCATAGCAATAATCACAATAATCATAGAAACCATAATAATCTCAATGATGATCATAATATTCATGATAATTATATCAAGATCCGTAATAATCATAATAATCATAATAATAACCATAATGAGTTCGGAAATAATCATAATATTAATTATACTACCCCTAGCAACTATAATAGTCATAATAGCCATAATAATCATAATAGTCGTAATAATAACAATAATGAACTAGGAAATAATCGTAATAATCATTATAATTGCCATAATAGCAATAAAAATCACAATAGCCGTAATAATCTGAATGGTGGTCATAATAATCATACTAACAACCATAATGATCATAGTAATCATCATAATAAACAGAATAGTCATGGAAATAATCTTAATAATCATTATTATTAACGTAATAGCCATAATAATCTTAATGATGACCATAATATTCATCATAATTATACCTAGCCATATAATAATCAGAGTAATCGTAATAATAAGCATAATAAGCTTTGAAATAATCATAATAACCTTTATACTAGCCATAATAGCCATAATAATCATAATAACTAGAGTAATCATAATAGTCATAATAATCGCAATAACCATAATGATCTTAATGATGATCATTATATTCATCATAATTATACCAAGATCCATAATAATCATAGTAACCGTAATAATAAACCTAATAGGCTTTGAAATAATAATAATAACCGTTATACTAGCCATAGTAGCCATAATAACCATAATAACCATACTCATCATAATAATTATATTAATAACCATAATAAGCTTGGAAATAATCATCATAAGCATTATACCAGCCATAATAATCATAATAATCATAATCACTATAATAATCATAATAGTCATAATAATAGCCATAATAAACTTGGAAATAATCATATTTGTCAGTATAATAGCAATAATAACCATAAAAATCATAATAGCCATAATAATCTGAATGTTGATCCTAATAATCATACTAACAACCATAATAACCATAGTGATCATCATAATAACTACAATAATCATAATAATCGTAATTGTAATGTTAATAAGCATAGCAATAATCACAATAATCATAGTAACCATAATAATCTTAATGATGATCATAATATCCATGATAATTATACCAAGATCCGTAATAATCATAATAATCATAATAATAACCATAATGGGTTCGGAGATAATCATAATATACATTATACTAGCCATAACAACCATAATAGTCATAATAGCCATAATAATCATAATAGTCGAAATAATAACAATAATGAACTAGGAAATAATCGTAATAATCATTATAATAGTCATAATAGCCATAAAAATCACAATAGCCATAATAATCAGAATGGTGATCATAATAATCATTCTAACAACCATAATGATCATAGTAATCATCATAATAAACAGAATAGTCATGGAAATAATCTTAATAATCATTATGATTATCGTAATAACCATAATCATCGTAATAACCATAATGATCTTAATGATGACCATAATATTCATCATAATTATACCAGGATCCATAATAATCATAGTAACCATAATAATAAACATAATAAGCTTTGAAATACTCATAATAACCGTTATACAAGCCACAGTAACCATAATAATCATAATACCTATAATAATCATAATAGTGATAATAATAACCGTAATAAACTTGGAAATAATCATATTTATCATTATAATAGCAATAATAATCATAAAATTCATAATAGCCATAATAATCAGAATGGTGATCATAATAATCATTCTAACAACCATAATGATCATAGTAATCATCATAATAAACAGAATAGTCATGGAAACAATCTTAATAATCATTATTATTATCGTAATAACCATAATAATCTTAATGATGACCATAATATTCATCATAATTATACCTAGACATATAATAATCAGATTAATCGTAATAATAAGCATAATAAGCTTTGAAATAATCATAATAACCTTTATACTAGCCATAATAACCATAATAATCATAATAACTAGAGTAATCATAATAGTCATAATAATCGCAACAACCATAATGATCTTAATGATGATCATTATATTCATCATAATTATACCAAGATCCATAATAATCATAGTTACCATAATAATAAACACAATAAGCCTTGAAATAATCATAATAACCGTTATACAAGCCATAGTAGCTATAATAATCATAATAACCATACTCATCATAATAATTATAATAATAACCATAATAAGCTTGGAAATAATCATAATAAGCATTATACTAGCCATAATAATCGTAATAATCATAATAACTATAATAATCATAATAGTCATAATAATAACCATAATAAACTTGAAAATAATCATATTTATCATTATAATAGCAATAATAACCATAAAAATCATAATAGCCATAATAATCTCAATGTTGATCATAATCATCATACTATCAGCCATAATAATCATAGTGATCATCATAATAACTACAATAATGATAATAAACGTAATTGTAATGTTAATAAGCATAGCAATAATCACAATAATCATAGTAACAATAATAATCTTAATGATGATCATAATATCCATGATAATTATACCAAGATCCGTAATAATCATAATAATCATAATAATAACCCTAATGTGTTCGGAAATAATCATAATATACTTTATACTAGCCATAACAAGCATAATAGTCATAATAGCCATAATAATCATAATAGTCGTAATAATAACAATAATGAACTAGGAAATAATCGTAATAATCATTATAATAGCCATAACAGCAATAAAAATCACAATAGCCATAATAATCTGAATGGTGGCCATAATAATCATACTAACAATCATATTGATCATAGTAATCATCATAATATACAGAATAGTCATGGAAATAATCTTAATATTCATTATGATTATCGTAATAACCATAATCATCGCAATAACCATAATGATCTTAATGATGACCATAATATTCATCATAATTATACCAAGAACCATAATAATAATAGTAACCATAATAATAAACATAATAAGCTTTGAAATAATCATAATAACCGTTATACTAGCCATAGTAAACATAATAATCGTAATAACTATAATAATCATAATAGTCATAATAATAACCATAATAAACTTGGAAATAACCATATTTATCAGTATAATAGCAATAATAACCATAAAAATCATAACAGCCATAATAATCTGAATGTTGATCCTAATAATCATACTAACAGCCATAATAATCATAGTGATCATCATAATAACTACAATAATCATAATTTTCGTAATAGTAATGTTAATAAGCATAGCAATAATCACTATAATCATAGAAACCATAATAATCTTAATGATGATCATAATATCCATGATAATTATACCAAGATCCGGAATAATCATAATAATCATAATAATAACCATAATGGGTTCGGAGATAATCATAATATACATTATACTAGCCATAACAACCATAATAGTCATAATAGCCATAATAATCATAATAGTCGTAATAATAACAATAATGAACTAGGAAATAATCGTATTAATCATTATAATAGTCATAATAGCCATGAAAATCACAATAGCCATAATAATCAGAATGGTGATCATAATAATCATTCTAACAACCATAATGATCATAGTAATCATCATAATAAACAGAATAGTCATGGAAACAGTCTTAATAATCATTATTATTAACGTAATAACCATAATAATCTAAATGATGACCATAATATTCACCATAATTATACCTAGACATATAATAATCAGATTAATCGTAATAATAAGCATAATAAGCTTTGAAATAATCATAATAACCTTTATACAAGCCATAATAACCATAATAATCATAATAACTAGAGTAATCATAATAGTCATAATAATCGCAATAAACATAATGATCTTAATGATGATCATTATACTCATCATAATTATACCAAGATCCATAATAATCATAGTAACCATAACAACAAACATAATAAGCTTTGAAAAAATCATAATAACCGTTATACTAGCCATAGTAGCCATAATAATTATAATAACCATAATCATCATAATAATTATATTAATAACCATAATAAGCTTTGAAATAATCATCATAAGCAGTATACTAGCCATAATAATCATAATAATCATAATAACTATAATAATCATAATAGTCATAATAATAACCATAATAAACTTGGAAATAATCATATTTATCATTATAATAGCAATAATAACCATAAAAATCATAATAGCCATAATAATCTGAATGTTGATCATAATAATCATACTAACAGCCATAATAATCATAGTGATCATCATAATAACTACAATTATCATAATAATCGTAATTGTAATGTTAATAAGCATAGCAATAATCACAATAATCATAGAAACCATAATAATCTCAATGATGATCATAATATCCATGATAATTATACCAAGATACGTAATAATCATAATAATCATAATAATAACCCTAATGTGTTCGGAAATAATCATAATATACTTTATACAAGCCATAACAAGCATAATAGTCATAATAGCCATAATAATCGTAATAGTCGTAATAATAACCACAATGAACTTGGAAATAATCGTAATAATCATTACAATAGCCATAATAGATATAAAAATCACAATAGCCATAATAATCAGAATGGTGATCATAATAATCATACTAAGAACCATAATGATCATAGTAATCATCATAATAAACAGAATAGTCATGGAAATAATCTTAATAATCATTATTATTAACGTAATAACCATAATAATCTTAATGATGACCATAATATTCATCATAATTATACCTAGCAATATAATAATCAGAGTAATCGTAATAATAAGCATAATAAGCTTTGAAATAATCATAATAACCTTTATACTAGCCATAATAACCATAATAATCGTAATAACTAGAGTAATCATAATAGTCATAATAATCGCAATAATCATAATGATCTTAATGATGATCATTATATTCATCATAATTATACCAAGATCCATAATAATCATAGTAACCATAATAATAAACATAATAAGCTTTGAAATAATCATAATAACCGTTATACTAGCCATAGTAGCCATAATAATCATAATAACCATACTCATCATAATAATTATATTAATAACCATAATAAGCTTTGAAATAATCATCATAAGCATTATACTAGCCATAATAATCATAATAATCATAATAGTCATAATAATAACCATAATAAACTTGGAAATAATCATATTTATCATTATAATAGCAATAATAACCATAAAAATCATAATAGCCATAATAATCTGAATGTTGATCATAATAATCATACTAACAGCCATAATAATCATAGTGATCATCATAATAACTACAATTATCATAATAATCGTAATTGTAATGTTAATAAGCATAGCAATAATCACAATAATCATAGAAACCATAATAATCTCAATGATGATCATAATAGCCATGATAATTATACCAAGATCCGTAATAATCATAATAATCATAATAATAACCATAATAGGTTCGGAAGTAATCATAATATACATTATACTACCCCTAACAACTATAATAGTCATAATAGCCATAATAATCATAATAGTCGTAATAATAACAATAATGAACTAGGAAATAATCGTAATAATCATTATAATAGCCATAATAGTCATAAAAATCACAATAGCCATAATAATCAGAATGGTGATCATAATAATCATTCTAACAACCATAATGATCATAGTAATCATCATAATAAACAGAATAGTCATGGAAACAATCTTAATAATCATTATTATTATCGTAATAACCATAATAATCTTAATGATGACCATAATATTCATCATAATTATACCTAGACATATAATAATCAGATTAATCGTAATAATAAGCATAATAAGCTTTGAAATAATCATAATAACCTTTATACTAGCCATAATAACCATAATAATCATAATAACTAGAGTAATCATAATAGTCATAATAATCGCAACAACCATAATGATCTTAATGATGATCATTATATTCATCATAATTATACCAAGATCCATAATAATCATAGTTACCATAATAATAAACACAATAAGCCTTGAAATAATCATAATAACCGTTATACAAGCCATAGTAGCTATAATAATCATAATAACCATACTCATCATAATAATTATAATAATAACCATAATAAGCTTGGAAATAATCATAATAAGCATTATACTAGACATAATAATCGTAATAATCATAATAACTATAATAATCATAATAGTCATAATAATAACCATAATAAACTTGAAAATAATCATATTTATCATTATAATAGCAATAATAACCATAAAAATCATAATAGCCATAATAATCTGAATGCTGATCATAATAATCATACTAACAGCCATAATAATCATAGTGATCATCATAATAACTACAATTATCATAATAATCGTAATTGTAATGTTAATAAGCATAGCAATAATCACAATAATCATAGAAACCATAATAATCTCAATGATGATCATAATATTCATGATAATTATATCAAGATCCGTAATAATCATAATAATCATAATAATAACCATAATGAGTTCGGAAATAATCATAATATTAATTATACTACCCCTAGCAACTATAATAGTCATAATAGCCATAATAATCATAATAGTCGTAATAATAACAATAATGAACTAGGAAATAATCGTAATAATCATTATAATTGCCATAATAGCAACAAAAATCACAATAGCCGTAATAATCTGAATGGTGGTCATAATAATCATACTAACAACCATAATGATCATAGTAATCATCATAATAAACAGAATAGTCATGGAAATAATCTTAATAATCATTATGATTATCGTAATAACCATAATCATCGTAATAACCATAATGATCTTAATGATGACCATAATATTCATCATAATTATACCAGGATCCATAATAATCATAGTAACCATAATAATAAACATAATAAGCTTTGAAATACTCATAATAACCGTTATACAAGCCACAGTAACCATAATAATCATAATACCTATAATAATCATAATAGTGATAATAATAACCGTAATAAACTTGGAAATAATCATATTTATCATTATAACAGCAATAATAATCATAAAAATCATAATAGCCATAATAATCTGAATGCTGATCCTAATAATCATACTAACAACCATAATAATCATAGTGATCATCATAATAACTAAAATAATCATAATAATCGTAATTGTAATGTTAATAAGCATAGCAATAATCACAATAATCATAGTAACCATAATAATCTTAATGATGATCATAATATCCATGATAATTATACCAAGATCCGTAATAATCATAATAATCATAATAATAACCCTAATGTGTTCGGAAATAATCATAATATACATTATACTTGCCATAACAACCATAATGAGTCATAATTGCAATAATAATCATAATAGTCGTAATAATAACAATAATGAACTTGGAAATAATGGTAATAATCATTATAATAGTCATATTAGCCATAAAAATCACAATAGCCATAATAATCAGAATGGTGATCATAATAATCATACTAACAACCATAATGATCATAGTAATCATCATAATAAACAGAATAGTCATGGAAATAATCTTAATAATCATTGTTATTAACGTAATAACCATAATAATCTTAATGATGACCATAATATTCATCATAATTATACCTAGACATATAATAATCAGATTAATCGTAATAATAATTATAATAAGCTTTGAAATAATCATAATAACCTTTATACTAGCCATAATAACCATAATAATCATAATAACTAGAGTAATCATAGTAGTCATAATAATCGCAACAACCATAATGATCTTAATGATGATCATTATATTCATCATAATTATACCAAGATCCATAATAATCATAGTTACCATAATAATAAACACAATAAGCCTTGAAATAATCATAATAACCGTTATACAAGCCATAGTAGCTATAATAATCATAATAACCATACTCATCATAATAATTATAATAATAACCATAATAAGCTTGGAAATAATCATAATAAGCATTATACTAGCCATAATAATCGTAATAATCATAATAACTATAATAATCATAATAGTCATAATAATAACCATAATAAACTTGAAAATAATCATATTTATCATTATAATAGCAATAATAACCATAAAAATCATAATAGCCATAATAATCTCAATGTTAATCATAATCATCATACTATCAGCCATAATAATCATAGTGATCATCATAATAACTACAATAATGATAATAAACGTAATTGTAATGTTAATAAGCATAGCAATAATCACAATAATCATAGTAACAATAATAATCTTAATGATGATCATAATATCCATGATAATTATACCAAGATCCGTAATAATCATAATAATCATAATAATAACCCTAATGTGTTCGGAAATAATCATAATATACTTTATACTAGCCATAACAAGCATAATAGTCATAATAGCCATAATAATCATAATAGTCGTAATAATAACAATAATGAACTAGGAAATAATCGTAATAATCATTATAATAGCCATAACAGCAATAAAAATCACAATAGCCGTAATAATCTGAATGGTGGCCATAATAATCATACTAACAATCATATTGATCATAGTAATCATCATAATATACAGAATAGTCATGGGAATAATCTTAATATTCATTATGATTATCGTAATAACCATAATCATCGCAATAACCATAATGATCTTAATGATGACCATAATATTCATCATAATTATACCAAGAACCATAATAATAATAGTAACCATAATAATAAACATAATAAGCTTTGAAATAATCATAATAACCGTTATACTAGCCATAGTAAACATAATAATCGTAATAACTATAATAATCATAATAGTCATAATAATAACCGTAATAAACTTGGAAATAACCATATTTATCAGTATAATAGCAATAATAACCATAAAAATCATAACAGCCATAATAATCTGAATGTTGATCCTAATAATCATACTAACAGCCATAATAATCATAGTGATCATCATAATAACTACAATAATCATAATATTCGTAATAGTAATGTTAATAAGCATAGCAATAATCACAATAATCATAGAAACCATAATAATCTTAATGATGATCATAATATCCATGATAATTATACCAAGATCCGGAATAATCATAATAATCATAATAATAACCATAATGGGTTCGGAGATAATCATAATATACATTATACTAGCCATAACAACCATAATAGTCATAATAGCCATAATAATCATAATAGTCGTAATAATAACAATAATGAACTAGGAAATAATCGTATTAATCATTATAATAGTCATAATAGCCATGAAAATCACAATAGCCATAATAATCAGAATGGTGATCATAATAATCATTCTAACAACCATAATGATCATAGTAATCATCATAATAAACAGAATAGTCATGGAAACAGTCTTAATAATCATTATTATTAACGTAATAACCATAATAATCTAAATGATGACCATAATATTCACCATAATTATACCTAGACATATAATAATCAGATTAATCGTAATAATAAGCATAATAAGCTTTGAAATAATCATAATAACCTTTATACAAGCCATAATAACCATAATAATCATAATAACTAGAGTAATCATAATAGTCATAATAATCGCAATAAACATAATGATCTTAATGATGATCATTATATTCATCATAATTATACCAAGATCCATAATAATCATAGTAACCATAACAACAAACATAATAAGCTTTGAAAAAATCATAATAACCGTTATACTAGCCATAGTAGCCATAATAATTATAATAACCATAATCATCATAATAATTATATTAATAACCATAATAAGCTTTGAAATAATCATCATAAGCATTATACTAGCCATAATAATCATAATAATCATAATAACTATAATAATCATAATAGTCATAATAATAACCATAATAAACTTGGAAATAATCATATTTATCATTATAATAGCAATAATAACCATAAAAATCATAATAGCCATAATAATCTGAATGTTGATCATAATAATCATACTAACAGCCATAATAATCATAGTGATCATCATAATAACTACAATTATCATAATAATCGTAATTGTAATGTTAATAAGCATAGCAATAATCACAATAATCATAGAAACCATAATAATCTCAATGATGATCATAATATCCATGATAATTATACCAAGATCCGTAATAATCATAATAATCATAATAATAACCCTAATGTGTTCGGAAATAATCATAATATACTTTATACAAGCCATAACAAGCATAATAGTCATAATAGCCATAATAATCATAATAGTCGTAATAATAACCACAATGAACTTGGAAATAATCGTAATAATCATTACAATAGCCATAATAGATATAAAAATCACAATAGCCATAATAATCAGAATGGTGATCATAATAATCATACTAAGAACCATAATGATCATAGTAATCATCATAATAAACAGAATAGTCATGGAAATAATCTTAATAATCATTATTATTAACGTAATAACCATAATAATCTTAATGATGACCATAATATTCATCATAATTATACCTAGCCATATAATAATCAGAGTAATCGTAATAATAAGCATAATAAGCTTTGAAATAATCATAATAACCTTTATACTAGCCATAATAACCATAATAATCGTAATAACTAGAGTAATCATAATAGTCATAATAATCGCAATAATCATAATGATCTTAATGATGATCATTATATTCATCATAATTATACCAAGATCCATAATAATCATAGTAACCATAATAATAAACATAATAAGCTTTGAAATAATCATAATAACCGTTATACTAGCCATAGTAGCCATAATAATCATAATAACCATACTCATCATAATAATTATATTAATAACCATAATAAGCTTTGAAATAATCATCATAAGCATTATACTAGCCATAATAATCATAATAATCATAATAGTCATAATAATAACCATAATAAACTTGGAAATAATCATATTTATCATTATAATAGCAATAATAACCATAAAAATCATAATAGCCATAATAATCTGAATGTTGATCATAATAATCATACTAACAGCCATAATAATCATAGTGATCATCATAATAACTACAATTATCATAATAATCGTAATTGTAATGTTAATAAGCATAGCAATAATCACAATAATCATAGAAACCATAATAATCTCAATGATGATCATAATAGCCATGATAATTATACCAAGATCCGTAATAATCATAATAATCATAATAATAACCCTAATGTGTTCGGTAATAATCATAATATACATTATACTTGCCATAACAACCATAATAGTCATAATAGCAATAATAATCATAATAGTCGTAATAATAACAATAATGAACTTGAAAATAATGGTAATAATCATTATAATAGTCATAATAGCCATAAAAATCACAATAGTCATAATAATCAGAATGGTGATCATAATAATCATACTAACAACCATAATGATCATAGTAATCATCATAATAAACAGAATAGTCATGGAAATAATCTTAATAATCATTATTATTAACGTAATAGCCATAATAATCTTAATGATGACCATAATATTCATCATAATTATTCCTAGCCATATAATAATCAGAGTAATCGTAATAATAAGCGTAATAAGCTTTGAAATAATCATAATAACCTTTATACTAGCCATAATAACCATAATAATCATAATAACTAGAGTAATCATAATAGTCATAATAATCGCAATAACCGTAATGATCTTAATGATGATCATTATATTCATCATAATTATACCAAGATCGATAATAATCATACTAACCATAATAATAAACATAATAAGCTTTGAAATAATCATAATAACCGTTATACTAGCCATAGTAGCCATAATAATTATAATAACCATAATCATCATAATAATTATATTAATAACCATAATAAGTTTGGAAATAATCATCATAAGCATTATACTAGCCATAATAATCATAATAATCATAATAACTATAATAATCATAATAGTCATAATAATAACCATAATAAACTTGGAAATAATCATATTTATCATTATAATAGCAATAATAACCATAAAAATCATAATAGCCATAATAATCTGAATGTTGATCATAATAATCATACTAACAGCCATAATAATCATAGTGATCATCATAATAACTACAATTATCATAATAATCGTAATTGTAATGTTAATAAGCATAGCAATAATCACAATAATCATAGAAACCATAATAATCTCAATGATGATCATAATATTCATGATAATTATATCAAGATCCGTAATAATCATAATAATCATAATAATAACCATAATGAGTTCGGAAATAATCATAATATTAATTATACTACCCCTAGCAACTATAATAGTCATAATAGCCATAATAATCATAATAGTCGTAATAATAACAATAATGAACTAGGAAATAATCGTAATAATCATTATAATTGCCATAATAGCAATAAAACTCACAATAGCCGTAATAATCTGAATGGTGGTCATAATAATCATACTAACAACCATAATGATCATAGTAATCATCATAATAAACAGAATAGTCATGGAAATAATCTTAATAATCATTATGATTATCGTAATAACCATAATCATCGTAATAACCATAATGATCTTAATGATGACCATAATATTCATCATAATTATACCAGGATCCATAATAATCATAGTAACCATAATAATAAACATAATAAGCTTTGAAATAATTTTAATAACCGTTATACTAGCCATAGTAACCATAATAATCATAATAAATATAATAATCATAATAGTGATAATAATAACCGTAATAAACTTGGAAATAATCATATTTATCATTATAACAGCAATAATAATCATAAAAATCATAATAGCCATAATAATCTGAATGTTGATCCTAATAATCATACTAACAACCATAATAATCATAGTGATCATCGTAATAACTACAATAATCATAATAATCGTAATTGTAATGTTAATAAGCATAGCAATAATCATAATAATCATAGTAACCATAATAATCTTAATGATGATCATAATATCAATGATAATTATACCAAGATCCTTAATAATCATAGTAATCATAATACCTAGAATAATCATAATAGTCATAATAATCGCAATAACCATAATGATCTTAATGATGATCATGATATTCATCATAATTATACCAAGATCCATAATAAGCATAGTAACCATAATAATAAACATAATAAGCTTTGAAATAATCATAATAACCGTTATACTAGCCATAGTAACCATAATAATCATAATAACCATAATAATCATAATAATTATAGTAATAAGCATAATAAGCTTTGAAATAATCATAATAACCGTTATACTAGCCATAGTAACCATAATAATCATAATAACTATAATAATCGTAATAGTGATAATAATAACCGTAATAAACTTGGAAATAATCATATTTATCATTATAATAGCAATAATAATCATAAAAATCATAGGTGCCATAATAATCTGAATGTTGATCCTAATAGTCATACTAACAACCATAATAATCATAGTGATCATCATAATAACTACAATAATCATAATAATCGTAATTGTAATGTTAATAAGCATAGCAATAATCACAATAATCATAGTAACCATAATAATCTTAATGATGATCATAATATCCATGATAATTATACCAAGATCCGTAATAATCATAATAATCATAATAATAACCCTAATGTGTTCGGAAATAATCATAATATACATTATACTTGCCATAACAACCATAATAGTCATAATAGCCATAATAATCATAATAGTCGTAATAATAACAATAATGAACTAGGAAATAATCGTAATAATCATTATAATAGCCATAATAGCAATAAAAATCACAATAGCCGTAATAATCTGAATGGTGGTCATAATAATCATACTAACAACCATAATGATCATAGTAATCATCATAATAAACAGAATAGTCATGGAAATAATCTTAATAATCATTATGATTATCGTAATAACCATAATCATCGTAATAACCATAATGATCTTAATGATGACCATATTATTCATCATAATTATACCAGGATCCATAATAATCATAGTAACCATAATAATAAACATAATAAGCTTTGAAATAATAATAATAACCGTTATACAAGCCACAGTAACCATAATAATCATAATACCTATAGTAATCATAATAGTGCTAATAATAACCGTAATAAACTTGGAAATAATCATATTTATCATTATAATAGCAATAATAATCATAAAAATCATAATAGCCATAATAACCTGAATGTTGATCCTAATAATCATACTAACAACCATAATAATCATAGTGATCATCATAATAACTAAAATAATCATAATAATCGTAATTGTAATGTTAATAAGCATAGCAATAATCACAATAATCATAGTAACCATAATAATATTAATGATGATCATAATATCCATGATAATTATACCAAGATCCGTAATAATCATAATAATCATAATAATAACCCTAATGTGTTCGGAAATAATCATAATATACATTATACTTGCCATAACAACCATAATAGTCATAATTGCAATAATAATCATAATAGTCGTAATAATAACAATAATGAATTTGGAAATAATGGTAATAATCATTATAATAGTCATAATAGCCATAAAAATCACAGTAGCCATAATAATCAGAATGGTGATCATAATAATCATACTAACAACCATAATGATCATAGTAATCATCATAATAAACAGAATAGTCATGGAAATAATCTTAATAAACGTTATTATTAACGTAATAACCATAATCACCTTAATAACCATAATGACCTCAATGATGACCATAATATTCATCATAATTATACTAAGACAAATAATAATCAGAGTAATCATAATAATAAACATAATAAGCTTTGAAATAATCATAATAACCTTTATACTAGCCATAATAACCATAATAATCATAATACCTAGAATAATCATAATAGTCATAATAATCGCAATAACCATAATGATCTTAATGATGATCATGATATTCATCATAATAATACCAAGATCCGTAATAATCATAATAATCATAATAATAACCCTAATGTGTTCGGAAATAATCATAATATACATTATACTTGCCATAACAACCATAATAGTCATAATAGCAGTAATAATCATAATAGTCGCAATAATAACAACAATGAACTTGGGAATAATGGTAATAATCATTATAATAGTCATAACAGCCATAAAAATCACAATAGCCATAATAATCAGAATGGTGATCATAATAATCTTCCTAACAACCATAATGATCATAGTAATCACCATAATAAACAGAATAGTCATGGAAATAATCTTAATAATCATTATGATTATCGTAATAACCATAATCATCGTAATAACCATAATGATCTTAATGATGACCATAATATTCATCATAATTATACCAGGATCCATAATAATCATAGTAACCATAATAATAAACATAATAAGCTTTGAAATAATCATAATAACCGTTATACAAGCCACAGTAACCATAATAATCATAATACCTATAATAATCATAATAGTGATAATAATAACCGTAATAAACTTGGAAATAATCATATTTATCATTATAATAGCAATAATAAACATAAAAATCATAATAGCCGTAATAATCTGAACGTTGATCATAATAATCATACTAACAGCCATAATAGTCATAGTGATCATCATAATAACTACAATAATCATAATAATCGTAATTGTAATGTTAATAAGCATAGCAATAATCACAATAATCATAGAAACCATAATAATCTTAATGATGATCATAATATCCATGATAATTATACCAAGATCCGTAATAATCATAATAATCGCAATAATAACCATAATAGGTTCGGAAATAATCATAACATACTTTATACAAGCCATAACAACCATAATAGTCATAATAGCCATAATAATCATAATAGTCGTAATAATAACCATAATGAACATGGATATAATCGTAATAATCGTTCTAATAGACATAATAGCCATAAAAATCACAATAGCCATAATAATCAGAATGGTGATCATAATAATAATACTAACAACCATAATGATCATAGTAATCATAATAATAAACAGAATAGTCATGGAAATAATCTTAATAACCATTATTATTAACGTAATAACCATAATCATCGTAATAACCATAATGATCTTAATGATGACCATAATATTCATCATAATTATACCTAGACATATAATAATCAGAGTAATCATAATAATAATCATAATAAGCTTTGAAATAATCATAATCACATTTATACTCGCCATAATAACCATAATAATCATAATAACTGGAATAATCATAATAGTCATAATAATCGCAATAACCATAATGATCTTAGTGATGATCATGATATTCATCATAATTATACCATGATCCATAATAATCATAGTAACCATAATAATAAACATAATAAGCTTTGAAATAATCATAATAACCGTTATACTAGCCATAGTAACCATAATAATCATAATAATTTTAGTAATAACCAAAATAAGCTTGGAAATATTCATAATAAGCATTATACTAGCCATAATAATCATAATAACTATAATAACCATACTAGTCATAATAATAACCATAATAAACTTGGAAATAATCATATTTATCATTATAATAGCAATAATAACCATAGAAGTCATAATAGCCATAATAATCTGAATGTTGATCCTAATAATCATACTAACAACCATAATAATCATAGTGATCATCATAATAACTACAATAATCATAATAATCGTAATTGTAATGTTAATAAGCATAGCAATAATCACAATAATCAGAGTAACCATAATAATCTTAATGATGATCATAATATCCATGCTAATTATACCAAGACCCGTAATAATCATAATAATCGCAATAATAACCATAATAGGTTCGGAAATAATCATAACATACTTTATACAAGCCATAACAACCATGATAGTCATAATAGCCATAATAATCATAATAGTCGTAATAATAACCATAATGAACATGGAAATAATCTTAATAATCGTTATAATAGACATAATAGCCATAAAAATCACAATAGCCATAATAATCAGAATGGTGATCATAATAATCACACTAACAACCATAATGATCGTAGTGCTCATCATAATAACTACAATAATCATAATAATCGTAATTGTAATGTTAATAAGCTTAGCAATAATCACAATAATCATAGTAACCGTAATAATCTTAATGATGATCATAATATCCATGATAATTATACCAAGATCCGTAATAATCATAATAATCATAATAATAACCCTGTTGTGTTCGGAAATAATCATAATATACTTTATACTTGCCATAACAACCATAATAGTCATAATAGCCATAATAATCATAATAGTCGTAATAATAACCATAATGAACTTGGAAATAATCGTAATAATCATTACAATAGCCATAATAGCCATAAACATCACAATAGCCATAATAATCTGAATGGTGATCATAATAATAATACTAACAACAATAATGGTCATAGTAATCATCATAATAAACTGAATAGTCATGGAAATAATCTTAATAACCATTATTATTAACGTAATGACCATAATCATCGTAATAACCATAATGATCTTAATGATGACCATAATATTCATCATAATTATACCTAGACATATAATAATCAGAGTAATCATAATAATAAACATAGTAAGTTTTGAAATAATCATAATAACCTTTATACTAGCCATAATAACCATAATAATCATAATAACTAGAATATTCATAATAGTCATAATAATCGCAATAACCATAATGATCTTAATGATGATCATGATATTCATCATAATTGTACCAAGATGCATAATAATCATAGTAACCATAATAATAAACATAATAAGCTTTGAAATAATCATAATAACCGTTATACTAGCCATAATAATCATAATAATCATAATAACTATACTCATCATAATAATTATAATAATAACCATAATAAGCTTGGAAATAATCATAATAACCGTTATACTAGCCATAGTAACCATAATAATCATAATAACTATGATAATCATAATAGTGATAATAATAACCGTAATAAACTTGGAAATAATCATATTTATCATTATAATAGCAATAATAACCATAAAAATCATAATAGCCATAATAATCTGAATGTTGATCCTAATAATCATACTAACAACCATAATAATCATAGTGATCATCATAATAACTACAATAATGATAATAATCGTAATTGTAATGTTAATAAGCATAGCAATAATCACAATTATCATAGTAGCCATAATAATCTTAATGATGATCATAATATCCATGATAATTATACCAAGATCCGTAATAATCATAATAATCATAATAATAACCCTAATGTGTTCGGAAATAATCATAATATACATTATACTTGCCATAACAACCATAATAGTCATAATAGCCATAATAATCATAATAGTCGTAATAATAACAATAATGAACCTGGAAATAATGGTAATAATCGTTATAATAGTCATAATAGCCATAAAAATCACAATAGCCATAATAATCAGAATGGTGATCATAATAATCATACTAGCAACCATAATGATCATAGTAATCATCATAATAAACAGAATAGTCATGGAAACAATCTTAATAATCATTATTATTAACGTAATAACCATAATGATCTTAATGATGACCATAATATTCATCATAATTATACCTAGACATATAATAATCAGAGTAATCATAATAATAAGAATAATAAGCTTTGAAATAATCATAATAACCTTAATACTAGCCATAATAACCATAATAATCATAATAACTAGAGTAATCATGATAGTCATAATAATCGCAACAACCATAATGATCTTAATGATGATCATTATATACATCATAATTATTCCAAGATCCATAATAATCATAGTAACCATAATAATAAACACAATAAGCCTTGAAATAATCATAATAACCGCTATACAAGCCATAGTAGCTATAATAATCATAATAACCATACTCATCATAATAATTATAATAATAACCATAATAAGCTTGGAAATAATCATAATAAGCATTATACTAGCCATAATAATCATAATAATCATGATAACTATAATAATCATAATAGTCATAATAATAACCATAATAAACTTGGAAATAATCATATTTATCATTATAATAGCAATAATAACCATAAAAATCATAATAGCCATAATAATCCGAATGTTGATCCTAATAATCATACTAACAACCATAATAATCATAGTGATCATCATAATAACTACAATAATCATAATAATCGTAATTGAAATGTTAATAAGCATAGCAATAATCACAATAATCATAGTAACCATAATAATCTTAATGATGATCATAATATCCATGATAATTATACCAAGATCCGTAATAATCATAATAATCATAATAATGACCCTAATGTGCTCGGAAGTTATCATGATATACATTATACTTGCCATAACAACTATAATAGTCATAATAGTCATAATAATCATAATAGTCGTAATAATAACAATAATGAACTAGGAAATAATCGTAATAATCATTATAATAGTCATAATAGCCATAAAAATCACAATAGCCATAATAATCAGAATGGTGATCATAATAATCATACTAACAACCATAATGATCATAGTAATCATCATAATAAACAGAATAGTCATGGAAATAATCTTAATAACCGTTATTATTAACGTAATAACCATAATCACCTTAATAACCATAATGATCTCAATGATGACCAAAATATTCATCATAATTATACTAAGACAAATAATAATCAGAGTAATCATAATAATAAGCATAATAAGCTTTGAAATAATCATAATAACCTTTATACTAGCCATAATAACCATAATAATCATAATAACTAGAGTAATCATAATAGTCATAATAATCGCAATAAACATAATGATCTTAATGATGATCATTATATTCATCATAATTATACCAAGATCCATAATAATCATAGTAACCATAATAACAAACATAATAAGCTTTGAAAAAATCATAATAACCGTTATACTAGCCATAGTAGCCATAATAATTATAATAACCATAATCATCATAATAATTATATTAATAACCATAATAAGCTTGGAAATAATCATCATAAGCATTATACTAGCCATAATAATCATAATAATCATAATCACTATAATAATCATAATAGTCATAATAATACGCATAATAAACTTGGAAATAATCATATTTATCATTATAATAGCAATAATAACCATAGAAGTCATAATAGCCATAATAATCTGAATGTTGATCCTAATAATCATACTAACAACCATAATAATCATAGTGATCATCATAATAACTACAATAATCATAATAATCGTAATTGTAATGTTAATAAGCATAGCAATAATCACAATAATCAGAGTAACCATAATAATCTTAATGATGATCATAATATCCATGCTAATTATACCAAGACCCGTAATAATCATAATAATCGCAATAATAACCATAATAGGTTCGGAAATAATCATAACATACTTTATACAAGCCATAACAACCATAATAGTCATAATAGCCATAATAATCATAATAGTCGTAATAATAACCATAATGAACATGGAAATAATCTTAATAATCGTTATAATAGACATAATAGCCATAAAAATCACAATAGCCATAATAATCAGAATGGTGATCATAATAATCATACTAACAACCATAATGATCATAGTGCTCATCATAATAACTACAATAATCATAATAATCGTAATTGTGATGTTAATACGCTTAGCAATAATCACAATAATCATGGTAACCGTAATAATCTTAATGATGATCATAATTTCCATGATAATTATACCAAGATCCGTAATAATCATAATAATCATAATAATAACCCTGTTGTGTTCGGAAATAATCATAATATACTTTATACTAGCCATAACAACCATAATAGTCACAATAGCCATAATAATCATAATAGTCGTAATAATAACCATAATGAACTTGGAAATAATCGTAATAATCATTAGAATAGCCATAATAGCCATAAAAATCACAATAGCCATAATAATCTGAATGGTGATCATAATAATAATACTAACAACCATAATGGTCATAGTAATCATCATAATAAACTGAATAGTCATGGAAATAATCTTAATAACCATTATTATTAACGTAATGACCATAATCATCGTAATAACCATAATGATCTTAATGATGACCATAATATGCATCATAATTATACCTAGACATATAATAATCAGAGTAATCATAATAATAAACATAGTAAGCTTTGAAATAATCATAATAACCTTTATACTAGCCATAATAACCATAATAATCATAATAACTAGAATAATCATAATAGTCATAATAATCGCAATAACCATAATGATCTTAATGATGATCATGATATTCATCATAATTGTACCAAGATGCATAATAATCATAGTAACCATAATAATAAACATAATAAGCTTTGAAATAATCATAATAACCGTTATACTAGCCATAATAATCATAATAATCATAATAACTATACTCATCATAATAATTATAATAATAACCATAATAAGCTTGGAAATAATCATAATAACCGTTATACTAGCCATAGTAACCATAATAATCATAATAACTATGATAATCATAATAGTGATAATAATAACCGTAATAAACTTGGAAATAATCATATTTATCATTATAATAGCAATAATAACCATAAAAATCATAATAGCCATAATAATCTGAATGTTGATCCTAATAATCATACTAACAACCATAATAATCATAGTGATCATCATAATAACTACAATAATCATAATAATCGTAATTGTAATGTTAATAAGCATAGCAATAATCACAATAATCAGAGTAACCATAATAATCTTAATGATGATCATAATATCCATGCTAATTATACCAAGACCCGTAATAATCATAATAATCGCAATAATAACCATAATAGGTTCGGAAATAATCATAACATACTTTATACAAGCCATAACAACCATAATAGTCATAATAGCCATAATAATCATAATAGTCGTAATAATAACCATAATGAACATGGATATAATCGTAATAATCGTTATAATAGACATAATAGCCATAAAAATCACAATAGCCATAATAATCAGAATGGTGATCATAATAATAATACTAACAACCATAATGATCATAGTAATCATAATAATAAACAGAATAGTCATGGAAATAATCCTAATAACCATTATTATTAACGTAATAACCATAATCATCGTAATAACCATAATGATCTTAATGATGACCATAATATTCATCATAATTATACCTAGACATATAATAATCAGAGTAATCATAATAATAATCATAATAAGCTTTGAAATAATCATAATAACATTTATACTAGCCATAATAACCATAATAATCATAATAACTAGAGTAATCATAATAGTCATAATAATCGCAATAACCATAATGATCTTAATGATGATCATGATATTCATCATAATAATACCAAGACCCATAATAGGCATAGTAACCTTAATAATAAACATAATAAGCTTTGAAATAATCATAATAACCGTTATACTAGCCATAGTAACCATAATAATCATAATAACCATAATAAACATAATAATTATAGTAATAACCATAATAAGCTTGGAAATAATCATAATAAGCATTATACTAGCCATAATAATCATAATAACTATAATAATCATAATAGTCTTGATAATAACCATAATAAACTTGGAAATAGCCATATTTATCATTATAATAGCAATAATAAACATAAAAATCATAATAGCCGTAATAATCTGAACGTTGATCATAATAACCATACTAACAGCCATAATAGTCATAGTGATCATCATAATAACTACAATAATCATAATAATCGTAATTGTAATGTTAATAAGCATAGCAATAATCACAATAATCATCGAAACCATAATAATCTTAATGATGATCATAATATCCATGATAATTATACCAAGATCCGTAATAATCATAATAATCATAGTAATAAACATAATAGGCTCGGAAATAATCATAATATACATTATACTACCCCTAACAGCTATAATAGTCATAATAGCCATAATAATCATAATAGTCGTAATAATAACAATAATGAACTTGGAAATAAACGTAATAATCATTATAATAGCCATAATAGCAATAAAAATCACAATAGCCGCAATAATCTGAATGGTGGTCATAATAATCATACTAACAATCATATTGATCATAGTAATCACCATAATAAACAGAATAGTCATGGAAATAATCTTAATAATCATTATGATTATCGTAATAACCATAATCATCGTAATAACCATAATCATCTTAATGATGACCATAATATTCATCATAATTATAACAAGATCCATAATAATCATAGTAACCATAATAATAAACATAATAAGCTTTGAAATAATCATAATAACCGTTATACTAGCCATAGTAACCATAATAATCATATTAACTATAATAATCATAATAGTCATAATAATAACCGTAATAAGCTTGGAAATAATCATAATAAGCATTATACTAGCCATAATAGTCGTAATAATCATAATAACTATAATAATCATAATAGTCATAATAATAACCATAATAAACTTGGAAATAATCATATTTATCATTATAATAGCAATAATAACCATAAAAATCATAATAGCCATAATAATCTGAATGTTGATAATAATAATCATACTAACAGCCATAATAGTCATAGTGATCACCATAATAACTACAATAATCATAATAATCGTAATTGTAATGTTAATAAGTATAGCAATAATCACAATAATCAGAGTAACCATAATAATCTTAATGATGATCATAATATCCATGCTAATTATACCAAGACCCATAATAATCATAATAATCGCAATAATAACCATAATAGGTTCGGAAATAATCATAACATACTTTATACAAGCCATAACAACCATAATAGTCGTAATAGCCATAATAATCATAATAGTCGTAATAATAACCATAATGAACATGGATATAATCGTAATAATCGTTATAATAGACATAATAGCCATAAAAATCACAATAGCCATAATAATCAGAATGGTGATCATAATAATAATACTAACAACCATAATGATCATAGTAATCATAATAATAAACAGAATAGTCATGGAAATAATCTTAATAACCATTATTATTAACGTAATAACCATAATCATCGTAATAACCATAATGATCTTAATGATGACCATAATATTCATCATAATTATACCTAGACATATAATAATCAGAGTATTCATAATAATAAACATAGTAAGCTTTGAAATAATCATAATAACCTTTATACTAGCCATAATAACCATAATAATCATAATAACTAGAATAATCATAATAGTCATAATAATCGCAATAACCATAATGATCTTAATGATGATCATGATATTCATCATAATTGTACCAAGATGCATAATAATCATAGTAACCATAATAATAAACATAATAAGCTTTGAAATAATCATAATAACCGTTATACTAGCCATAATAATCATAATAATCATAATAACTATACTCATCATAATAATTATAATAATAACCATAATAAGCTTGGAAATAATCATAATAACCGTTATACTAGCCATAGTAACCATAATAATCATAATAACTATGATAATCATAATAGTGATAATAATAACCGTAATAAACTTGGAAATAATCATATTTATCATTATAATAGCAATAATAACCATAAAAATCATTATAGCCATAATAATCTGAATGTTGATCCTAATAATCATACTAACAACCATAATAATCATAGTGATCATCATAATAACTACAATAATGACAATAATCGTAATTGTAATGTTAATAAGCATAGCAATAATCACAATTATCATAGTAGCCATAATAATCTTAATGATGATCATAATATCCATGATAATTATACCAAGATCCGTAATAATCATAATAATCATAATAATAACCCTAATGTGCTCGGAAATTATCATGATATACATTATACTTGCCATAACAACTATAATAGTCATAATAGCCATAATAATCATAATAGTCGTAATAATAACAATAATGAACTTGGAAATAATCGTAATAATCATTATAATAGCCATAATAGCAATAAAAATCACAATAGCCGTAATAATCTGAATGGTGGTCATAATAATCATACTAACAATCATAATGATCATAGTAATCATCATAATAATCAGAATAGGCATGGAAATAATCTTAATAATCATTATGATTATCGTAATAACCATAATCATCGTAATAACCATAATGATCTTAATGATGACCATAATATTCATCATAATTATACCAAGATCCATAATATTCATAGTAACCGTAATAATAAACATAATAAGTTTTGAAATAATCATAATAACCGTTATACTAGCCATAGTAGCCATAATAATCATAATAACTATAATAATCATAATAGTCATAATAATAGCCGTAATAAACTTGGAAATAATCATATTTATCAGTATAATAGCAATAATAACCATAAAAATCATAATAGCCGTAATAATCTGAATGTTGATCCTAATAATCATACTAACAACCATAACAATCATAGTGACCATCATAATAACTACAATAATCATAATAATCGTAATTGTAATGTTAATAAGCATAGCAATAGTCACAATAATCATAGTAACCATAATAATCTTAATGATGATCATAATATCCATGATAATTATACCAAGATCCGTAATAATCATAATAATCATAATAATAACCCTAATGTGTTCGGAAATAATCATAATATACATTATACTTGCCATAACAACCATAATAGTCATAATAGCCATAATAATCATAATAGTCGTAATAACAACAATAATGAACTTGGAAATAATCGTAATAATCATTATAATAGTCATAATAGCCATAAAAATCACAATAGCCATAATAATCAGAATGGTGATCATAATAGTCATACTAACAACCGTAATGATCATAGTAATCATCATAATAAACAGCATAGTCATGGAAATAATCTTAATAATCATTATTATTAACGTAATAACCATAATGATCTTAATGATGACCATAATATTCATCATAATTATACCTAGACATATAATAATCAGAGTAATCATAATAATAAGCATAATAAGCTTTGAAATAATCATAATAACCTTTATACTGGCCATAATAACCGTAATAATCGTAATAACTAGAGTAATCATAATAGTCATAATAATCGCAATAATCATAATGATCTTAATGATGATCATTATATTCATCATAATTATACCAAGATCCATAATAATCATAGTAACCATAATAATAAACATAATAAGCTTTGAAATAATCATAATAACCGTTATACTAGCCATAGTAGCCATAATAATCATAATAACCATACTCATCATAATAATTATATTAACAACCATAATAAGCTTTGAAATAATCATCATAAGCATTATACTAGCCATAATAATCATAATAATCATAATAACTATAATAATAATAATAGTCATAATAATAACCATAATAAACTTGGAAATAATCATATTTATCATTATAATAGCAATAATAACCATAAAAATCATAATAGCCATAATAATCTGAATGTTGATTCTAATAATCATACTAACAGCCATAATAATCATAGTGATCATCATAATAACTGCAATTATCATAATAATCGTAATTGTAATGTTAATAAGCATAGCAATAATCACAATAATCATAGAAACCATAATAATCTTAATGATGATCATTATATTCATGATAATTATACCAAGATCCGTAATAATCATAATAATCGTAATAATAACCATAATAGGTTCGGAAATAATCATAATATACATTATACTACCCCTAACAACTATAATAGCCATTATAGCCATAATAATCATAATAGTCGTAATAATAACAGTAATAAACTTGGAATTAGTCGTAATAATCATTATAATAGCCATAATAGCAATAAAAATCACAACAGCCGAAATAATCTGAATGGTGGTCATAATAATCATACTAACAACCATAATGATCATAGTAATCATCATAATAAACAGAATAGTCATGGAAATAATCTTAATAATCATTATGATTATCGTAATAACCATAATCATCGTGATAACCATAATGATCTTAATGATGACCATAATATTCATCATAATTATACCAGGATCCATAATAATCATAGTAACCATAATAATAAACATAATAAGCTTTGAAATAATCATAATAACCGTTATACTAGCCATATTAACCATAATAATCATAATAACTATAATAATCATAATAGTGATAATAATAACCGTAACAAACTTGGAAATAATCATATTTATCATTATAATAGCAATAATAACCATAAAAATCATAATAGCCATAATAATCTGAATGCTGATCCTAATAATCATACTAACAACCATAATAATCATAGTGATCATCATAATAACTAAAATAATCATAATAATCGTAATTGTAATGTTAATAAGCCTAGCAATAATCACAATAATCATAGTAACCATAATAATCTTAATGATGATCATAATATCCATGATAATTATACCAAGATCCGTAATAATCATAATAATCATAATAATAACCCTAATGTGTTCGGAAATAATCATAATATACATTATACTTGCCATAACAACCATAATAGCCATAATTGCAATAATAATCATAATAGTCGTAATAATAACAATAATGAACTAGGAAATAATGGTAATAATCATTATAATAGTCATAATAGCCATAAAAATCACAATAGCCATAATAATCAGAATGGTGATCATAATAATCATACTAACAACCATAATGATCATAGTAATCATCATAATAAACAGAATAGTCATGGAAATAATCTTAATAATCATTATTATTAACGTAATAACCATAATCACCTTAATAACCATAATGATCTGAATGATGACCATAATATTCATCATAATTATACTAAGACAAATAATAATCAGAGTAATCATAATAATAAACATAATAAGCTTTGCAATAATCATAATAACCTTTATACTAGCCATAATAACCATAATAATCATAATACCTAGAATAATCATAATAGTCATAATAATCGCAATAACCATAATGATCTTAATGATGATCATGATATTCATCATAATTATACCAAGATCCATAATATGCATAGTAACCATAATAATAAACATAATAAGCTTTGAAGTAATCATAATAACCGTTATACTAGCCATAGTAACCATAATAACCATAATAACCATAATAATCATAGTAATTATAGTAATAAGCATAATAAGCTTTGAAATAATCATAATAACCGTTATACTAGCCATAGTAACCATAATAATCATAATAACTATAATAATCATAATAGTGATAATAATAACCGTAACAAGCTTGGAAATAATCATATTTATCATTATAATAGCAATAATAATCATAAAATTCATAATAGCCATAATAATCTGAATGTTGATAGTAATAATCATACTAACAACCATAATAATCATAGTGATCATCATAATAACTAAAATAATCATAATAATCGTAATTGTAATGTTAATAAGCATAGCAATAATCACAATAATCATAGTAACCATAATAATCTTAATGATGATCATAATATTCATGATAATTATATCAAGATCCGTAATAATCATAATAATCATAATAATAACCATAATGAGTTCGGAAATAATCATAATATTAATTATACTACCCCTAACAACTATAATAGTCATAATAGCCATAATAATCATAATAGTCGTAATAATAACAATAATGAACTAGGAAATAATCGTAATAATCATTATAATTGCCATAATAGCAATAAAAATCACAATAGCCGTAATAATCTGAATGGTGATCATAATAATCATAATAACAACCATAATGATCATAGTAATCATCATAATAAACAGAATAGTCATGGAAATAATCTTAATAATAGTTATTATTAACGTAATAACCATAATGATCTTAATGATGACCATAATATTCATCATAATTATACCTAGACACATAATTATCAGAGTAATCATAATAATAAGCATAATAAGCTTTGAAATAATCATAATAACCTTTATACTAGCCATAATAACCATAATAATCGTAATAACTAGAGTAATCATAATAGTCATAATAATCGCAATAATCATAATGATCTTAATGATGATCATTATATTCATCATAATTATACCAAGATCCATAATAATCATAGTAACCATAATAATAAACATAATAAGCTTTGAAATAATCATAATAACCGTTATACTAGCCATAGTAGCCATAATAATCATAATAACCATACTCATCATAATAATTATATTAATAACCATAATAAGCTTTGAAATAATCATCATAAGCATTATACTAGCCATAATAATCATAATAATCATAATAACTATAATAATCATAATAGTCATAATAATAACCATAATAAACTTGGAAATAATCATATTTATCATTATAATAGCAATAATAACCATAAAAATCATAATAGCCATAATAATCTGAATGTTGATCATAATAATCATACTAACAGCCATAATAATCATAGTGATCATCATAATAACTACAATTATCATAATAATCGTAATTGTAATGTTAATAAGCATAGCAATAATCACAATAATCATAGAAACCATAATAATCTCAATGATGATCATAATAGCCATGATAATTATACCAAGATCCGTAATAATCATAATAATCATAATAATAACCATAATAGGTTCGGAAATAATCATAAAATACATTATACTACCCCTAACAACTATAATAGTCATAATAGCCATAATAATCATAATAGTCGTAATAATAACAATAACGAACTAGGAAATAATCGTAATAATCATTATAATAGCCATAATAGCAATAAAAATCACAATAGCCGTAATAATCTGAATGGTGGTCATAATAATCATACTAACAACCATAATGATCATAGTAATCATCATAATAAACAGAATAGTCATGGAAATAATCTTAATAATCATTATTATTAACGTATTAACCATAATAATCTTAATGATGACCATAATATTCATCATAATTATTCCTAGCCATATAATAATCAGAGTAATCGTAATAATAAGCATAATAAGCTTTGAGATAATCATAATAACCTTTATACTAGCCATAATAACCATAATAATCCTAATAACTTGAGTAATCATAATAGTCATAATAATCGCAATAACCATAATGATCTTAATGATGACCATAATATTCATCATAATTATACCAGGATCCATAATAATCATAGTAACCATAATAATAAACATAATAAGCTTTGAAATAATCATAATAACCGTTATACAAGCCACAGTAACCATAATAATCATAATACTTATTATAATCATAATAGTGATAATAATAACCGTAATAAACTTGGAAATAATCATATTTATCATTATAATAGCAATAATAATCATAAAATTCATAATAGCCATAATAATCTGAATGTTGATCCTAATAATCATACTAACAACCATAATAATCATAGTGATCATCATAATAACTAAAATAATCATAATAATCGTAATTGTAATGTTAATAAGCATAGCAATAATCACAATAATCATAGTAACCATAATAATCTCAATGATGATCATAATATTCATGATAATTATATCAAGATCCGTAATAATCATAATAATCATAATAATAACCATAATGAGTTCGGAAATAATCATAATATTAATTATACTACCCCTAACAACTATAATAGTCATAATAGCCATAATAATCATAATAGTCGTAATAATAACAATAATGAACTAGGAAATAATCGTAATAATCATTATAATTGCCATAATAGCAATAAAAATCACAATAGCCGTAATAATCTGAATGGTGGTCATAATAATCATACTAACAACCATAATGATCATAGTAATCATCATAATAAACAGAATAGTCATGGAAATAATCTTAATAATCATTATGATTATCGTAATAACCATAATCATCGTAATAACCATAATGATCTTAATGATGACCATAATATTCATCATAATTATACCAGGATCCATAGTAATCATAGTAACCATAATAATAAACATAATAAGCTTTGAAATAATATTAATAACCGTTATACTAGCCATAGTAACCATAATAATCATAATAAATATAATAATCATAATAGGGATAATAATAACCGTAATAAACTTGGAAATAATCATATTTATCATTATAACAGCAATAATAATCATAAAAATCATAATAGCCATAATAATCTGAATGTTGATCCTAATAATCATACTAACAACCATAATAATCATAGTGATCATCGTAATAACTACAATAATCATAATAATCGTAATTGTAATGTTAATAAGCATAGCAATAATCACAATAATCATAGTAACCATAATAATCTTAATGATGATCATAATATCCATGATAATTATACCAAGATCCGTAATAATCATAATAATCATAATAATAACCATAATGGGTACGGAAATAATCATAATATACATTATACTAGCCATAACAACCATAATAGTCATAATAGCCATAATAATCATAATAGTCGTAATAATAACAATAATGAACTAGGAAATAATCGTAATAATCATTAGAATAGTCATAATAGTCATAAAAATCACAATAGCCATAATAATCAGAATGGTGATCATAATAATCATATTAACAACCATAATGATCATAGTAATCATCATAATAAACAGAATAGTCATGGAAATAATCTTAATAATAGTTATTATTAACGTAATAACCATAATCACCTTAATAACCATAATGATCTGAATGATGACCATAATATTCATCATAATTATACTAAGACAAATAATAATCAGAGTAATCATAATAATAAACATAATAAGCTTTGAAATAATCATAATAACCTTTATACTAGCCATAATAACCATAATAATCATAATACCTAGAATAATCATAATAGTCATAATAATCGCAATAACCATAATGATCTTAATGATGATCATGATATTCATCATAATTATACCAAGATCCATAATATGCATAGTAACCATAATAATAAACATAATAAGCTTTGAAATAATCATAATAACCGTTATACTAGCCATAGTAACCATAATAACCATAATAACCATAATAATCATAATAATTATAGTAATAAGCATAATAAGCTTTGAAATAATCATAATAACCGTTATACTAGCCATAGTAACCATAATAATCATAATAACTATAATAATCATAATAGTGATAATAATAACCGTAACAAGCTTGGAAATAATCATATTTATCATTATAAAAGCAATAATAATCATAAAATTCATAATAGCCATAATAATCTGAATGTTGATAGTAATAATCATACTAACAACCATAATAATCATAGTGATCATCATAATAACTAAAATAATCATAATAATCGTAATTGTAATGTTAATAAGCATAGCAATAATCACAATAATCATAGTAACCATAATAATCTTAATGATGATCATAATATTCATGATAATTATATCAAGATCCGTAATAATCATAATAATCATAATAATAACCATAATGAGTTCGGAAATAATCATAATATTAATTATACTACCCCTAACAACTATAATAGTCATAATAGCCATAATAATCATAATAGTCGTAATAATAACAATAATGAACTAGGAAATAATCGTAATAATCATTATAATTGCCATAATAGCAATAAAAATCACAATAGCCGTAATAATCTGAATGGTGATCATAATAATCATAATAACAACCATAATGATCATAGTAATCATCATAATAAACAGAATAGTCATGGAAATAATCTTAATAATAGTTATTATTAACGTAATAACCATAATGGTCTTAATGATGACCATAATATTCATCATAATTATACCTAGACATATAATTATCAGAGTAATCATAATAATAAGCATAATAAGCTTTGAAATAATCATAATAACCTTTATACTAGCCATAATAACCATAATAATCGTAATAACTAGAGTAATCATAATAGTCATAATAATCGCAATAATCATAATGATCTTAATGATGATCATTATATTCATCATAATTATACCAAGATCCATAATAATCATAGTAACCATAATAATAAACATAATAAGCTTTGAAATAATCATAATAACCGTTATACTAGCCATAGTAGCCATAATAACCATAATAACCATACTCATCATAATAATTATATTAATAACCATAATAAGCTTTGAAATAATCATCATAAGCATTATACTAGCCATAATAATCATAATAATCATAATAACTATAATAATCATAATAGTCATAATAATAACCATAATAAACTTGGAAATAATCATATTTATCATTATAATAGCAATAATAACCATAAAAATCATAATAGCCATAATAATCTGAATGTTGATCATAATAATCATACTAACAGCCATAATAATCATAGTGATCATCATAATAACTACAATTATCATAATAATCGTAATTGTAATGTTAATAAGCATAGCAATAATCACAATAATCATAGAAACCATAATAATCTCAATGATGATCATAATAGCCATGATAATTATACCAAGATCCGTAATAATCATAATAATCATAATAATAACCATAATAGGTTCGGAAATAATCATAATATACATTATACTACCCCTAACAACTATAATAGTCATAATAGCCATAATAATCATAATAGTCGTAATAATAACAATAATGAACTAGGAAATAATCGTAATAATCATTATAATAGCCATAATAGCAATAAAAATCACAATAGCCGTAATAATCTGAATGGTGGTCATAATAATCATACTAACAACCATAATGATCATAGTAATCATCATAATAAACAGAATAGTCATGGAAATAATCTTAATAATCATTATGATTATCGTAATAACCATAATCATCGTAATAACCATAATGATCTTAATGATGACCATAATATTCATCATAATTATACCAGGATCCATAATAATCATAGTAACCATAATAATAAACATAATAAGCTTTGAAATAATAATAATAACCGTTATACAAGCCACAGTAACCATAATAATCATAATACCTATAATAATCATAATAGTGATAATAATAACCGTAATAAACTTGGAAATAATCATATTTATCATTATAATAGCAATAATAATCATAAAAATCATAATAGCCATAATAATCTGAATGTTGATCCTAATAATCATACTAACAACCATAATAATCATAGTGATCATCCTAATAACTAAAATAATCATAATAATCGTAATTGTAATGTTAATAAGCATAGCAATAATCACAATAATCATAGTAACCATAATAATCTTAATGATGATCATAATATCCATGATAATTATACCAAGATCCGTAATAATCATAATAATCATAATAATAACCCTAATGTGCTCGGTAATAATCATGATATACATTATACTTGCCATAACAACCATAATAGTCATAATAGCAATAATAATCATAATAGTCGTAATAATAACAATAATGAACTTGGAAATAATGGTAATAATCATTATAATAGTCATAATAGCCATACAAATCACAATAGTCATAATAATCAGAATGGTGATCATAATAATCATACTAACAACCATAATGATCATAGTAATCATCATAATAAACAGAATAGTCATGGAAATAATCTTAATAATCATTATGATTATCGTAATAACCATAATCATCGTAATAACCATAATGATCTTAATGATGACCATAATATTCATCATAATTATACCAGGATCCATAATAATCATAGTAACCATAATAATAAACATAATAAGCTTTGAAATAATATTAATAACCGTTATACTAGCCATAGTAACCATAATAATCATAATAAATATAATAATCATAATAGGGATAATAATAACCGTAATAAACTTGGAAATAATCATATTTATCATTATAACAGCAATAATAATCATAAAAATCATAATAGCCATAATAATCTGAATGTTGATCCTAATAATCATACTAACAACCATAATAATCATAGTGATCATCGTAATAACTACAATAATCATAATAATCGTAATTGTAATGTTAATAAGCATAGCAATAATCACAATAATCATAGTAACCATAATAATCTTAATGATGATCATAATATCCATGATAATTATACCAAGATCCGTAATAATCATAATAATCATAATAATAACCATAATGGGTTCGGAAATAATCATAATATACATTATACTAGCCATAACAACCATAATAGTCATAATAGCCATAATAATCATAATAGTCGTAATAATAACAATAATGAACTAGGAAATAATCGTAATAATCATTAGAATAGTCATAATAGTCATAAAAATCACAATAGCCATAATAATCAGAATGGTGATCATAATAATCATATTAACAACCATAATGATCATAGTAATCATCATAATAAACAGAATAGTCATGGAAATAATCTTAATAATAGTTATTATTAACGTAATAACCATAATCACCTTAATAACCATAATGATCTGAATGATGACCATAATATTCATCATAATTATACTAAGACAAATAATAATCAGAGTAATCATAATAATAAACATAATAAGCTTTGAAATAATCATAATAACCTTTATACTAGCCATAATAACCATAATAATCATAATACCTAGAATAATCATAATAGTCATAATAATCGCAATAACCATAATGATCTTAATGATGATCATGATATTCATCATAATTATACCAAGATCCATAATATGCATAGTAACCATAATAATAAACATAATAAGCTTTGAAATAATCATAATAACCGTTATACTAGCCATAGTAACCATAATAACCATAATAACCATAATAATCATAATAATTATAGTAATAAGCATAATAAGCTTTGAAATAATCATAATAACCGTTATACTAGCCATAGTAACCATAATAATCATAATAACTATAATAATCATAATAGTGATAATAATAACCGTAACAAGCTTGGAAATAATCATATTTATCATTATAATAGCAATAATAATCATAAAATTCATAATAGCCATAATAATCTGAATGTTGATAGTAATAATCATACTAACAACCATAATAATCATAGTGATCATCATAATAACTAAAATAATCATAATAATCGTAATTGTAATGTTAATAAGCATAGCAATAATCACAATAATCATAGTAACCATAATAATCTTAATGATGATCATAATATTCATGATAATTATATCAAGATCCGTAATAATCATAATAATCATAATAATAACCATAATGAGTTCGGAAATAATCATAATATTAATTATACTACCCCTAACAACTATAATAGTCATAATAGCCATAATAATCATAATAGTCGTAATAATAACAATAATGAACTAGGAAATAATCGTAATAATCATTATAATTGCCATAATAGCAATAAAAATCACAATAGCCGTAATAATCTGAATGGTGATCATAATAATCATACTAACAACCATAATGATCATAGTAATCATCATAATAAACAGAATAGTCATGGAAATAATCTTAATAATCATTATTATTAACGTAATAACCATAATAATCTTAATGATGACCATAATATTCATCATAATTATACCTAGCCATATAATAATCAGAGTAATCGTAATAATAAGCATAATAAGCTTTGAGATAATCATAATGACCTTTATACTAGCCATAATAACCATAATAATCCTAATAACTAGAGTAATCATAATAGTCATAATAATCGCAATAACCATAATGATCTTAATGATGATCATTATATTCATCATAATTATACCAAGATCGATAATAATCATACTAACCATATTAATAAACATAATAAGCTTTGAAATAATCATAATAACCGTTATACTAGCCATAGTAGCCATAATAATTATAATAACCTTAATCATCATAATAATTATATTAATAACCATAATAAGTTTGGAAATAATCATCATAAGCATTATACTAGCCATAATAATCATAATAATCATAATAACTATAATAATCATAATAGTCATAATAATAACCATAATAAACTTGGAAATAATCATATTTATCATTATAATAGCAATAATAACCATAAAAATCATAATAGCCATAATAATCTGAATGTTGATCATAATAATCATACTAACAGCCATAATAATCATAGTGATCATCATAATAACTACAATTATCATAATAATCGTAATTGTAATGTTAATAAGCATAGCAATAATCACAATAATCATAGAAACCATAATAATCTCAATGATGATCATAATATTCATGATAATTATGTCAAGATCCGTAATAATCATAATAATCATAGTAATAACCATAATGAGTTCGGAAATAATCATAATATTAATTATACTACCCCTAACAACTATAATAGTCATAATAGCCATAATAATCATAATAGTCGTAATAATAACAATAATGAACTAGGAAATAATCGTAATAATCATTATAATTGCCATAATAGCAATAAAAATCACAATAGCCGTAACAATCTGAATGGTGATCATAATAATCATATTAACAACCATAATGATCATAGTAATCATCATAATAAACAGAATAGTCATGGAAACAATCTTAATAATCATTATTATTATCGTAATAACCATAATCATCGTAATAACCATAATGAACTTAATGATGACCATAATATTCATCATAATTATACCAGGATCCATAATAATCATAGTAACCATAATAATAAACATAATAAGCTTTGAAATAATCATAATAACCGTTATACAAGCCACAGTAACCATAATAATCATAATACCTATAATAATCATAATAGTGATAATAATAACCATAATAAACTTGGAAATAATCATATTTATCATTATAATAGCAATAATAATCATAAAATTCATAATAGCCATAATAATCTGAATGTTGATCCTAATAATCATACTAACAACCATAATAATCATAGTGATCATCATAATAACTAAAATAATCATAATAATCGTAATTGTAATGTTAATACGCATAGCAATAATCACAATAATCATAGTAACCATAATAATCTTAATGATGATCATAATATCCATGATAATTATACCAAGATCCGCAATAATCATAATAATCATAATAATAACCCTAATGTGTACGGTAATAATCATAATATACATTATACTTGCCATAACAACCATAATAGTCATAATAGCAATAATAATCATAATAGTCGTAATAATAACAATAATGAACTTGGAAATAATGGTAATAATCATTATAATAGTCATAATAGCCATAAAAACCACAATAGTCATAATAATCAGAATGGTGATCATAATAATCATACTAACAACCATAATGATCATAGTAATCATCATAATAAACAGAATAGTCATGGAAATAATCTTAATAATCATTATTATTAACGTAATAACCATAATGATCTTAATGATGACCATAATATTCATCATAATTATACATAGACATATAATAATCAGAGTAATCATAATAATAAGCATAATAAGCTTTGAAATAATCATAATAACCTTTATACTAGCCATAATAACCATAATAATCATAATAACTAGAGTAATCATAATAGTCATAATAATCGCAATAACCATAATGATCTTATTGATGATCATTATATTCATCGTAATTATACCAAGATCCATAATAATCATAGTAACCATAATAATAAACATAATAAGCTTTGAAATAATCATAATAACCCTTATACTAGCCATAGTAGCCATAATAATCATAATAACCATACTCATCATAATAATTATATTAATAACCATAATAAGCTTTGAAATAATCATCATAAGCATTATACTAGCCATAATAATCATAATAATCATAATAACTATAATAATCATAATAGTCATAATAATAACCATAATAAAATTGGAAATAATCATATTTATCATTATAATAGCAATAATAACCATAAAAATCATAATAGCCATAATAATCTGAATGTTGATCCTAATAATCATACTAACAACCATAATAATCATAGTGATCATCATAATAACTACAATTATCATAATAATCGTAATTGTAATGTTAATAAGCATAGCAATAATCACAATAATCATAGTAACCGTAATAATCTTAATGATGATCATAATATCCATGATAATTATACCAAGATCCGTAATAATCATAATAATCATAATAATAACCATAATAGGTTCGGAAATAATCATAATATACATTATACTACCCCTAACAACTATAATAGCCATAATAGCCATAATAATCATAATAGTCGTAATAATAACAGTAATGAACTTGGAAATAATCGTAATAATCATTATAATAGCCATAATAGCAATAAAAATCACAATAGCCGTAATAATCTGAATGGTGGTCATAATAATCATACTAACAACCATAATGATCATAGTAATCATCATAATAAACAGAATAGTCATGGAAATAATCTTAATAATCATTATGATTATCGTAATAACCATAATCATCGTAATAACCATAATGATCTTAATGATGACCATAATATTCGTCATAGTTATACCAGGATCCATAATAATCATAGTAACCATAATCATAAACATAATAAGCTTTGAAATAATCATAATAACCGTTATACACGCCATAGTAACCATAATAATCATAATACCTATAATAATCATAATAGTGATAATAATAACCGTAATAAACTTGGAAATAATCATATTTATCATTATAATAGCAATAATAATCATAAAAATCATAATAGCCATAATAATCTGAATGTTGATCCTAATAATCATACTAACAACCATAATAATCATAGTGATCATCATAATAACTACAATAATCATAATAATCGTAATTGAAATGTTAATAAGCATAGCAATAATCACAATAATCATAGTAACCATAATAATCTTAATGATGATCATAATATCCATGATAATTATACCAAGGTCCGTAATAATCATAATAATCATAAAAATAACCATAATGGGTTCGGAAATAATCATAATATACATTATACTAGCCATATCAACCATAATAGTCAGAATAGCCCTAATAATCATAATAGTCGTAATAATAACAATAATGAACTTGGAAATAATCGTAATAATCATTATGATAGCCATAATAGCAATAAAAATCACAATAGCCGTAATAATCAGAATGGTGATTATAATAATCATACTAACAACCATAATGATCATAGTAATCATCATAATAAACAGAATAGTCATGGAAATAATCTTAATAATCATTATTATTAACGTAATAACCATAATCATCGTAATAACCATAATGATCTCAATGATGACCATAATATTCATCATAATTATACTAAGACAAATAATAATCAGAGTAATCATAATAATAAACATAATAAGCTTTGAAATAATCATAATAACCTTTATACTAGCCATAATAACCATAATAATCATAATAACTAGAATAATCATAATAGTCATAATAATCGCAATAACCATAATGATCTTAATGATGACCATAATATTCATCATAATTATACTAAGACAAATAATAATCAGAGTAATCATAATAATAAACATAATAAGCTTTGAAATAATCATAATAACCTTTATACTAGCCATAATAACCATAATAATCATAATAACTAGAATAATCATAATAGTCATAATAATCGCAATAACCATAATGATCTTAATGATGATCATGATATTCATCATAATTATACCAAGATCCATAATAAGCATAGTAACCATAATAATAAACATAATAAGCTTTGAAATAGTCATAATAACCTTTATACTAGCCATAACAACCATAATAATCATAATAACTTGAGTAATCATAATAGTCATAATAATCGCAATAACCATAATGATCTTAATGATGATCAGTATATTCATAATAATTATACCAAGATCGATAATAATCATAGTAACCATAATAATAAACATAATAAGCTTGGAAATAATCATCATAAGCATTATACTAGCCATAATAATCATAATAATCATAATAACTATAGTAATCATAGTAGTCATAATAATAACCATAATAAACTTGGAAATAATCATATTTATCGTTATAATAGCAATAATAACCATAAAAATCATAATAGCCATAATAATCTGAATGTTGCTCCTAATAATCATACTAACAACCATAATAATCATAGTGATCATCATAATAATTACAATAATCATAATAATCGTAATTGTAATGTTAATGAGCATAGCAATAATCACTATAATCATAGTAACCATAATAATCTTAATGATGATCATAATATCCATGATAATTATACCAAGATCCGTAATAATCATAATAATCATAATAATAACCCTAATGTGTTCGGAAATAATCATAATATACATTATACTTGCCATAACAACCATAATAGTCATAATAGCCATAATAATCATAATAGTCGTAATAATAACAATAATGAACTTGGAAATAATGGTAATAATCATTATAATAGTCATAATAGCCATAAAAATCACAATAGCCATAATAATCAGAATGGTGGTCATAATAATCATACTAGTAACCATAATGATCATAGTAATCATCATAATAAACAGAATGGTCGTGGAAATAATCTTAATAATCATTATTATTAACGTAATAACCATAATGATCTTAATGATGACCATAATATTCATCATAATTATACCTAGACATATAATAATAAGAGTAATCTTAATAATAAGCATAATAAGCTTTGAAATAATTATAATAACCTTTATACTAGCCATAATAACCATAATAATCAGAATAACTAGAGTAATCATAATAGTCATAATATTCGCAACAACCATAATGATCTTAATGATGATCATTATATTCATCATAATTATACCAAGATCCATAATAAGCATAGTAACCATAATAATATACATAATAAGCTTTGAAATAATCATAATAACCGTTATACTAGCCATAGTAACCATAATAATCATAATAACCATAATAATCTTAATAATTATAGTATTAACCATAATAAGCTTGGAAATAACCATAATAAGCATTATACTAGCCATAGTAACCATAATAATCATAATAACCATACTCATCATAATAATTATAATAATAACCATAATAAGCTTGGAAATAATCATAATAAGCATTATACTAGCCATAATAATCATAATAATCATAATAACTATAATAATCATAGTAGTCATAATAATAACCATAATAAACTTGGAAATAATCATATTTATGATTATAATAGCAATAATAACCATAAAAATCATAATAGCCATAATAATCTCAATGTTGATCATAATCATCATACTAACAGCCATAATAATCATAGTGATCATCATAATAACTACAATAATGATAATAATCGTAATTGTAATGTTAATAAGCATAGCAATAATCACAATAATCATAGCAACCATAATAATCTTAATGATGATCATAATATCCATGATAATTATACCAAGATACGTAATAATCATAATAATCATAATAATAACCATAATAGGTTCGGAAATAATCATAATATACATTATACTTGCCATAACAACCATAATTGTCATAATAGCCGTAATAATCATAATAGTCGTAATAATAACAATAATAAACTTGGAAATAATGGTAATAATCATTATAATAGTCATAATAGCCATAAAAATCACAATAGCCATAATAATCAGAATGGTGATCATAATAATCATACTAGTAACCATAATGATCATGGTAGTCATCATAATAAACAGAATAGTCATGGAAATAATCTTAATGATCATTGTTATTAACGTAATAACCATAATAATCTTAATGATGACAATAATATACATCATAATTATACCTAGACATATAATAATCAGAATAATCATAATAATAAGCATAATAAGCTTTGAAATACTCATAATAACCTTCATACTAGCCATAATAACCATAATAATCATAATAACTAGAGTAATCATAATAGTCATAATAATCGCAATAACCATAATGATCTTAATGATGATCATTATATTCATCATAATTATACCAAGATCCATAATAATCATAGTAACCATAATAATAAACATAATAAGCTTCGGAATAATCATAATAACCGTTATACTAGCCATAGAAGCCATAATAATCATAATAACCATAATCATCATAATAATTATATTAATAACCATAATAAGCTTGGAAATAACCATCATAAGTGTTATACTAGCCATAATAATCATAATAATCATAATAACTATAATAATCATAATAGTGATAATAATAACCGTAATAAACTTGGAAATAATCATATTTATCATTATAATAGCAATAATAACCATAAAAATCATAATAGCCATAATAATCTGAATGTTGATCCTAATAATCATACTAACAACCATAATAATCATAGTGATCATCATAATAACTACAATAATCATAATAATCGTAATTGTAATGTTAATAAGCATAGCAATAATCACAATAATCATAGTAACCATAATAATCTTAATGATGATCATAATATCCATGATAATTATACCAAGATCCGTAATAATCATAATAATCATAATAAAAACCCTAATGTGTTCGGAAATAATCATAATATACATTATACTTGCCATAACAACCATAATAGTCATAATAGTCATAATAATCATAACAGTCGTAATAATAACAATAATGAACTTGGAAATAATGGTAATAATCATTATAATAGTCATAATAGCCATAAAAATCACAATAGCCATAATAATCAGAATGGTGGTCATAATAATCATACTAGTAACCATAATGATCATAGTAATCATCATAATAAACAGAATAGTCATGGAAATAATCTTAATAATCATTATTATTAACGTAATAACCATAATGATCTTAATGATGACCATAATATTCATCATAATTATACCTAGACATATAATAATAAGAGTAATCTTAATAATAAGCATAATAAGCTTTGAAATAATTATAATAACCTTTATACTAGCCATAATAACCATAATAATCAGAATAACTAGAGTAATCATAATAGTCATAATAATCGCAACAACCATAATGATCTTAATGATGATCATTATATTCATCATAATTATACCAAGATCCATAATAAGCATAGTAACCATAATAATATACATAATAAGCTTTGAAATAATCATAATAACCGTTATACTAGCCATAGTAACCATAATAATCATAATAACCATAATAATCTTAATAATTATAGTATTAACCATAATAAGCTTGGAAATAACCATAATAAGCATTATACTAGCCATAGTAACCATAATAATCATAATAACCATACTCATCATAATAATTATAATAATAACCATAATAAGCTTGGAAATAATCATAATAAGCATTATACTAGCCATAATAATCATAATAATCATAATAACTATAATAATCATAGTAGTCATAATAATAACCATAATAAACTTGGAAATAATCATATTTATCATTATAATAGCAATAATAACCATAAAAATCATAATAGCCATAATAATCTCAATGTTGATCATAATCATCATACTAACAGCCATAATAATCATAGTGATCATCATAATAACTACAATAATGATAATAATCGTAATTGTAATGTTAATATGCATAGCAATAATCACAATAATCATAGCAACCATAATAATCTTAATGATGATCATAATATCCATGATAATTATACCAAGATACGTAATAATCATAATAATCATAATAATAACCATAATAGGTTCGGAAATAATCATAATATACATTATACTAGCCATAACAACCATAATAGTCATAATAGCCATAATAATCATAATAGTCGTAATAATAACAATAAGGAACTAGGGAATAATCGTAATAATCATTATAATAGTCATAATAGCCATAAAAATCACAATAGCCATAATAATCAGAATGGTGATCATAATAATCATACTAACAACCATAATGATCATAGTAATCATCATAATAAACAGAATAGTCATGGAAATAATCTTAATAATGGTTATTATTAACGTAATAACCATAATCACCTTAATAACCATAATGATCTCAATGATGACAATAATATTCATCATAATTATACTAAGACAAATAATAATCAGAGTAATCATAATAATAAACAAAATAAGCTTTGAAATAATCATAATAACCTTTATACTAGCCATAGTAACCATAATAATCATAATAACTAGAATAATCATAATAGTCATAATAATCGCAATAACCATAATGATCTTAATGATGATCATGATATTCATCATAATTAAACCGAGATCCATAATAAGCATAGTAACCATAATAATATACATAATAAGCTTTGAAATAATCATAATAACCGTTATACTAGCCATAGTAACCATAATAATCATAATAACCATAATAATCTTAATAATTATAGTATTAACCATAATAAGCTTGGAAATAACCATAATAAGCATTATACTAGCCATAGTAACCATAATAATCATAATAACCATACTCATCATAATAATTATAATAATAACCATAATAAGCTTGGAAATAATCATAATAAGCATTATACTAGCCATAATAATCATAATAATCATAATAACTATAATAATCATAGTAGTCATAATAATAACCATAATAAACTTGGAAATAATTATATTTATCATTATAATAGCAATAATAACCATAAAAATCATAATAGCCATAATAATCTGAATGTTGATCATAATAATCATACTAACAGCCATAATAATCATAGTGATCATCATAATAACTACAATAATCATAATAATCGTAATTGTAATGTTAATAAGCGTAGCAATAATCACAATAATCATAGTAACCATAATAATCTTAATGATGAACATAATATCCATGATAATTATACCAAGATCCGTAATAATCATAAAAATCGTAAAAATAACCATAATGGGTTCGGAAATAATCATAATATACATTATACTAGCCATATCAACCATAATAGTCATAATAGCCCCAATAATCATAATAGTCGTAATAATAACAATAATGAACTTGGAAATAATCGTAATAATCATTATAATAGTCATAATAGCCATAGAAATCACAATAGCCATAATAATCAGAATGGTGATCATAATAATCATACTAACAACCATAATGATCATAGTAATCATCATAATAAACAGAATAGTCATGGAAATAATCTTAATAATCATTATTATTAACGTAATAACCATAATCATCGTAATAACCATAATGATCTCAATGATGACCATAATATTCATCATAATTATACTAAGACAAACAATAATCAGAGTAATCATAGTAATAATCATAATAAGCTTTGAAATAATCATAATAGCCTTTATACTAGCCATAATAACCATAATAATCATAATAACTAGAATAATCATAATAGTCATAATAATCGCAATAACCATAATGATCTTAATGATGATCATGATATTCATCATAATTATACCAAGATCCATAATAAGCATAGTAACCATAATAATAAACATAATAAGCTTTGAAATAATCATAATAACCGTTATACTAGCCATAGTAACCATAATAATCCTAATAACTATAATAATCGTAATAGTCATAATAATAACCGTAATAAACTTGGAAATAATCATATTTATCAGTATAATAGCAATAAGAACCATAAAAATCATAACAGCCATATCTAATCTGAATGTTGATCCTAATAATCATACTAACAAACATAATAATCATAGTGATCATCATAATAACTACAATAATCATAATAATCGTAATTGTAATGTTAATACGCATTGCAATAATCACAATAATCATAGTAACCATAATAATCTTAATGATGATCATAATATCCATGATAATTATACCAAGATCCGTAATAATCATAATAATCATAATAATAACCATAATGGGTTCGGAAATAACCATAATATACATCATACTAGCCATATCAACAATAATAGTCATAATAGCCATAATAATCATAATAGTCGTAATAATAACAATAATGAACTTGGAAATAATCGTAATAATCATTATAATAGTCATAATAGCCATAAAAATCACAATAGCCATAATAATCAGAATGGTGATCATAATAATCATACTAGAAGCCATAATGATCATGGTAATCATCATAATAAACAGAATAGTCATGGAAATAATCTTAATAATCATTATTATTAACGTAATAACCATAATAATCTTAATGATGACCATAATATACTTCATAATTATACCTAGACATATAATAATCAGAATAATCATAATAATAAGCATATATATGCTTTGAAATAATCATAATAACCTTCATACTAGACATAATAACCATAATAATCATAATAACTAGAGTAATCATAATAGTCATAATAATCGCAATACCCATAATGATCTTAATGATGATCATTATATTCATCATAATTATACCAAGATCCATAATAAGCATAGTAACCATAATAATAAACATAATAAGCTATGAAATAATCATAATAACCGTTATACTAGCCATAGTAACCATAATAACCATAATATCCATAATAATCTTAATAATTATAGTAATAACCATATTAAGCTTGGAAACAACCATAATAAGCATTATACTAGCCATAATAATCATAATAACTATAATAATCATAGTAGTCATAATAATAACCATAATAAACTTGGAAATAGTCATATTTAACATTATAATAGCAATAATAGCCATAAAAATCATAATAGCCATAATAATCTGAATGTTGATCATAATAATCATACTAACAGCCATAACAGTCATAGTGATCATCATAATAACTACAATAATCATAATAATCGTAATTGTAATGTTAATAAGCATAGCAATAATCACAATAATCATAGTAACCATAATAATCTTAATGATGATCATAATATCCATGATAATTATACCAAGATCCGTAATAATCATAATAATCATAATAATAACCATAATGGGTTCGGACATAACCATAATATACATTATACTAGCCATAACAACCATAATAGTCATAATAGCCATAATAATCATAATAGTCGTAATAATAACAATAATGAACTAGGAAATAATCGTAATAATCATAATAATAGTCATAATAGCCATATAAATGACAATAGCCATAATAATCAGAATGGTGATCATAATAATCATACTAACAACCATAATGATCATAGTAATCATCATAATAAACAGAATAGTCATGGAAATAATCTTAATAATGGTTATTCTTAACGTAATAACCATAATCATCGTAATAACCATAATGATCTCAATGATGACCATAATATTCATCATAATTATACTAAGACATATAATAATCAGAGTAATCATAGTAATAATCATAATAAGCTTTGAAATAATCATAATAACCTTTATACTAGCCATAATAACCATAATAATCATAATAACTAGAATAATCATAATAGTCATAATAATCGCAATAACCATAATGATCTTAGTGATGATCATGATATTCATCATAATTATACCAAGATCCATAATAAGCATAGTAACCATAATAATAAACATAATAAGCTTTGAAATAATCATAATAACCGTTATACTAGCCATAGTAACCATAATAATCCTAATAACTATAATAATCATAATAGTCATAATAATAACCGTAATAAACTTGGAAATAATCATATTTATCAGTATAATAGCAATAATAACCATAAAAATCATAATAGCCATATCTAATCTGAATGTTGATCCTAATAATCATACTAACAGCCATAATAATCATAGTGATCATCATAATAACTACAATAATCATAATAATCGTAATTGTAATGTTAATAAGCATTGCAATAATCACAATAATCATAGTAACCATAATAATCTTAATGATGATCATAATATCCATGATAATTATACCAAGATCCGTAATAATCATAATAATCATAATAATAACCATAATGGGTTCGGAAATAATCATAGTATACATTATACTAGCCAAAACAACCATAATAGTCATAATAGCCATAATAATCATAATAGTCGTAATAATAACAATAATGAACTAGGAAATAATCGTAATGATCATTGTAATAGTCATAATAACCATAAAAATCACAATAGCCATAATAATCAGAATGGTGATCATAATAATCATACTAGAAGCCATAATGATCATAGTAATCATCACAATAAACAGAATAGTCATGGAAATAATCTTAATAATCATTGTTATTAACGTAATAACCATAATAATCTTAATGATGACCATAATATACATCATAATTATACTAAGACAAATAATAATCAGAGTAATCATAATAATAAACATAATAAGCTTTGAAATTATAATAATAACCTTTATACTAGCCATAATAACCATAATAATCATAATAACTAGAATAATCATAATAGTCATAATAATCGCAATAACCATAATGGTCTTAATGATGATCATGATATTCATCATAATTATACCAAGATCCATAATAAGCATAGTAACCATAATAATAAACATAATAAGCTTCGAAATAATCATAATAACCGTTATACTAGCCATAGTAACCATAATAATCATAATAACCATAATTATAATAATTAGAGTAATAACCATAATAAGCTTTGAAATAATCATAATAACCGTTATACTAGCCATAGTAACCATAATAATCATAATAACTATAATAATCAAAATAGTGATAATAATAACCGTAATAAACTTGGAAATAATCATATTTATCATTATAATAGCTATAATAACCATAAAAATCATAATAGCCATAATCATCTGAATGTTGATCCTGATAATCATACTAACAACCATAATAATCATAGTGACCATCATAATAATTACAATAATCATAATAATCGTAATTGTAATGTTAATGAGCATAGCAATAATCACAATAATCATAGTAACCATAATAATCTTAATGATGACCATAATATCCACGATAATTATACCAAGATCCGTAATAATCATAATAATCATAATAATAACCATAATGGGTCCGGAAATAACCATAATATACTTTATACTAGCCATAACAACCATAATAGTCATAATAGCCATAATAATCATAATAGTCGTATCAACAACAATAATGAACTTGGAAATAATCCTAATAATCATTATACTAGTCATAATAGCCATAAAAATCACAATAGCCATAATAATCAGAATGGTGATCATAATAATCATACTAGAAACCATAATGATCATGGTAGTCATCATAATAAACAGAATAGTCATGGAAATAATCTTAATAATCATTGTTATTAACGTAATAACCATAATAATCTTAATGATGACCATAATATACATCATAATTATACCTAGACATAGAATAATCAGAATAATCATAATAATAAGCATAATAAGCTTTGAAATACTCATAATAACCTTCATACTAGCCATAATAACCATAATAATCATAATAACTAGAGTAATCATAATAGTCATAATAATCGCAATAACCATAATGATCTTAATGATGATCATAATATTCATCATAATTATACCTAGACATATAATAATCAGAGTAATCATAATAATAAACATAATAAGCTTTGAAATAATCATAATAACCGTTATACTAGCCATAGTAACCATACTAATCATAATAACCATAATAATCATAATAATTATAATAATAACCATAATAAGCTTTGAAATAATCATAATAACCTTTATACTAGCCATAATAGCCATAATAATCATAATAACTAGAATAATCATAATAGTCATAATAATCGCAATAACCATAATGATCTTAATGATGATCATGATATTCATCATAATTATACCAAGATCCATAATAATCATAGTAACCATAATAATAAACATAATAAGTTTTGAAATAATCATAATAACCGTTATACTAGCCATAGTAACCATAATAATCATAATAACCATAATAACCATAATAATTATAGTAATAACCATAATAAGCTCGGAAATAATCATAATAAGCATTATACTAGCCATAATAACCATAATAATCATAATAACTAGAGTAATCATAATAGTCATAATAATCGCAATAACCATAATGATCTTAATGATGATCATAATATTCATCATAATTATACCTCGACATATAATAATCAGAGTAATCATAATAATAAACATAATAAGCTTTGAAATAATCATAATAACCGTTATACTAGCCATAGTAGCCATACTAATCATAATAACCATAATAATCATAATAATGATAATAATAACCATAATAAGCTTTGAAATAATCATAATAACCTTTATACTAGCCATAATAACCATAATAATCATAATAACTAGAATAATCATAATAGTCATAATAATCGCAATAACCATAATGATCTTAATGATGATCATGATATTCATCATAATTATACCAAGATCCATAATAATCATAGTAACCATAATAATAAACATAATAAGTTTTGAAATAATCATAATAACCGTTATACTAGCCATAGTAACCATAATAATCATAATAACCATAATAACCATAATAATTATAGTAATAACCATAATAAGCTCGGAAATAATCATAATAAGCATTATACTAGCCATAATAATCATAATAACTATAATAATCATACTAGTCATAATAATACCCATAATAAACTTGGAAATAATCATATTTATCATTATAATAGCAATAATAGCCATAAAAATCATAATAGCCATAATAATCTGAATGTAGATCATAATAATCATACTAACAGCCATAATAGCCATAGTGATCATCATAATAACTACAATAATCATAATAACCGTAATTGTAATGTTAATAAGAATAACAATAATCACAATAATCATAGTAACCATAATAATCTTAATGATGATCATAATATCCATGGTAATTATACCAAGATCCGTAATAATCATAATAATCATAATAATAACCATAATGGGTTCGGAAATAATCATAATATACATTATACTAGCCATAACAACCATAATAGTCATAATAGCCATAATAATCATAATAGTCGTAATAATAACAATGAGGAACTAGGAAATAATCGTAATAATAATTATAATAGTCATAATAGCCATAAAAATCACAATAGCCATAATAATCAGAATGGTGATCATAATAATCATACTAACAACCATAATGATCATAGTAATCATCATAATAAACAGAATAGTCATGGAAATAATCTTAATAATGGTTATTATTAACGTAATAACCATAATCACCTTAATAACCATAATGATCTCAATGATGACCGTAATATTCATCATAATTATACTAAGACAAATAATAATCAGAGTAATCATAATAATAAACATAATAAGCTTTGAAATAATAATAATAACCTTTATACTAGCCATAATAACCATAATAATCATAATAACTAGAATAATCATAATAGTCATAATAATCGCAATAACCATAATGATCTTAATGATGATCATGATATTCATCATAATTAAACCAAGATCCATAATAAGCATAGTAACCATAATAATATACATAATAAGCTTTGAAATAATCATAATAACCGTTATACTAGCCATAGTAACCATAATAATCATAATAACCATAATAATCTTAATAATTATAGTATTAACCATAATAAGCTTGGAAATAACCATAATAAGCATTATACCAGCCATAATAATCATAATAACTATAATAATCATAGTAGTCATAATAATAACCATAATAAACTTGGAAATAGTCATATTTAACATTATAATAGCAATAATAGCCATAAAAATCATAATAGCCATAATAATCTGAATGTTGATCATAATAATCATACTAACAGCCATAATAGTCATAGTGATCATCATAATAACTACAATAATCATAATAATGGTAATTGTAATGTTAATAAGCATAGCAATAATCACAATAATCATAGTAACCATAATAATCTTAATGATGATCATAATATCCATGATAATTATACCAAGATCCGTAATAATCATAATAATCATAATAATAACCATAATGGGTCCGGAAATAACCATAATATACTTTATACTAGCCATAACAACCATAATAGTCATGATAGCCATAATAATCATAATAGTCGTAATATTAACAATAATGAACAAGGAAATAATCGTAATAATCGTAATAATAGTCATAATAGCCATATAAATCACAATAGCCATAATAATCAGAATGGTGATCATAATAATCATACTAACAACCATAACGATCATAGTAATCATCACAATAAACAGAATAGTCATGGAAATAATCTTAATAATCATTGTTATTAACGTAATAACCATAATAATCTTAATGACGACCATAATATACATCATAATTATACTAAGACAAATAATAATCAGAGTAATCATAATAATAAACATAATAAGCTTTGAAATTATAATAATAACCTTTATACTAGCCATAGTAACCATAATAATCATAATAACCATAATAATCATAATAATTATAGTAATAACCATAATAAGCTTTGAAATAATCATAATAACCGTTATACTAGCCATAGTAACCATAATAATCATAATAACTATAATAATCATAATAGTGATAATAATAACCGTAATAAACTTGGAAATAATCATATTTATCATTATAATAGCTATAATAACCATAAAAATCATAATAGCCATAATAATCTGAATGTTGATCCTGATAATCATACTAACAACCATAATAATCATAGTGACCATCATAATAATTACAATAATCATAATAATCGTAATTGTAATGTTAATGAGCATAGCAATAATCACAATAATCATAGTAACCATAATAATCTTAATGATGATCATAATATCCACGATAATTATACCAAGATCCGTAATAATCATAATAATCATAATAATAACCATAATGGGTCCGGAAATAACCATAATATACTTTATACTAGCCATAACAACCATAATAGTCATAATAGCCATAATAATCATAATAGTCGTATCAACAACAATAATGAACTTGGAAATAATCCTAATAATCATTATACTAGTCATAATAGCCATAAAAATCACAATAGCCATAATAATCAGAATGGTGATCATAATAATCATACTAGAAACCATAATGATCATGGTAGTCATCATAATAAACAGAATAGTCATGGAAATAATCTTAATAATCATTGTTATTAACGTAATAACCATAATAATCTTAATGATGACCATAATATACATCATAATTATACCTAGACATATAATAATCAGAATAATCATAATAATAAGCATAATAAGCTTTGAAATAATCATAATAACCTTTATACTAGCCATAATAACCATAATAATCATAATAACTAGAATAATCATAATAGTCATAATAATCGCAATAACCATAATGATCTTAATGATGATCATTATATTCATCATAATTATACCAAGATCCATAATAATCATAGTAACCATAATAATAAACATAATAAGCTTTGAAATAATCATAATAACCGTTATACTAGCCATAGAAGCCATAATAATCATAATAACCGTAATCATCATAATAATTATATTAATAACCATAATAAGCTTGGAAATAATCATCATAAGTATTATACTAGCCATAATAATCATAATAATCATAATAACTATAATAATCATACTAGTCATAATAATAACCATAATAAACTTGGAAATAATCATATTTATCATTATAATAGCAATAATAAGAATAAAAATCATAATAGCCATAATAATCTGAATGTTGATCCTAATAATCATACTAACAACCATAATAATCATAGTGATCATCATAATAACTACAATAATCATAATAATCGTAATTGAAATGTTAACAAGCATAGCAATAATCACAATAATCATAGTAACCATAATAATATTAATGATGACCATAATATCCATGATAATTATACCAAGATCCGTAATAATCATAATAATCATAATAATAACCCTAATGTGTTCGGAAATAATCATAATATACATTATACTTGCCATAACAACCATAATAGTCATAATAGCCATAATAATCATAATAGTCGTAATAATAACAATAATGAACTTGGAAATAATCGTAATAATCATTATAATAGCCATAATAGCAATAAAAATCACAATAGCCGTAATAATCTGAATGGTGGTCATAATAATCATACTAACAATCATAATGATCATAGTAAGCATCATAATAAACAGAATAGGCATGGAAATAATCTTAATAATCATTATGATTATCGTAATAACCATAATCATCGTAATAACCATAATGACCTTAATGATGACCATAATATTCATCATAATTATACCAAGATCCATAATAATCATAGTAACCGTAATAATAAACATAATAAGTTTTGAAATAATCATAATAACCGTTATACTAGCCATAGTAACCATAATAACCATAATAACCATAATAATCTTAATAATTATAGTATTAACCATAATAAGCTTGGAAATAACCATAATAAGCATTATACTAGCCATAATAATCATAATAACTATAATAATCATAGTAGTCATAATAATAACCATAATAAACTTGGAAATAGTCATATTTAACATTATAATAGCAATAATAAACATAAAAATCATAATAGCCATAATAATCTGAATGTTGATCATAATAATCATACTAACAGCCATAATAGTCATAGTGATCATCATAATAACTACAATAATCATAATAATCGTAATTGTAATGTTAATAAGCATAGCAATAATCACAATAATCATAGTAACCATAATAATCTTAATGATGATCATAATATCCATGATAATTATACCAAGATCCGTAATAATCATAATAATCATAATAATAACCATAATGGGTCCGGAAATAACCATAATATACTTTATACTAGCCATAACAACCATAATAGTCATGATAGCCATAATAATCATAATAGTCGTAATATTAACAATAATGAACAAGGAAATAATCGTAATAATCATAATAATAGTCATAATAGCCATATAAATCACAATAGCCATAATAATCAGAATGGTGATCATAATAATCATACTAACAACCATAACGATCATAGTAATCATCACAATAAACAGAATAGTCATGGAAATAATCTTAATAATCATTGTTATTAACGTAATAACCATAATAATCTTAATGACGACCATAATATACATCATAATTATACTAAGACAAATAATAATCAGAGTAATCATAATAATAAACATAATAAGCTTTGAAATTATAATAATAACCTTTATACTAGCCATAATAACCATAATAATCATAATAACTAGAATAATCATAATAGTCATAATAATCGCAATAACCATAATGGTCTTAATGATGATCATGATATTCATCATATTTATACCAAGATCCATAATAAGCATAGCAACCATAATAATAAACATAATAAGCTTCGAAATAATCATAATAAACGTTATACTAGCCATAGTAACCATAATAATCATAATAACCATAATAATCATAATAATTATAGTAATAACCATAATAAGCTTTGAAATAATCATAATAACCGTTATACTAGCCATAGTAACCATAATAATCATAATAACTATAATAATCATAATAGTGATAATAATAACCGTAATAAACTTGGAAATAATCCTATTTATCATTATAATAGCTATAATAACCATAAAAATCATAATAGCCATAATAATCTGAATGTTGATCCTGATAATCATACTAACAACCATAATAATCATAGTGACCATCATAATAATTACAATAATCATAATAATCGTAATTGTAATGTTAATGAGCATAGCAATAATCACAATAATCATAGTAACCATAATAATCTTAATGATGATCATAATATCCACGATAATTATACCAAGATCCGTAATAATCATAATAATCATAATAATAACCATAATGGGTCCGGAAATAACCATAATATACTTTATACTAGCCATAACAACCATAATAGTCATAATAGCCATAATAATCATAATAGTCGTATCAACAACAATAATGAACTTGGAAATAATCCTAATAATCATTATACTAGTCATAATAGCCATAAAAATCACAATAGCCATAATAATCAGAATGGTGATCATAATAATCATACTAGAAACCATAATGATCATGGTAGTCATCATAATAAACAGAATAGTCATGGAAATAATCTTAATAATCATTGTTATTAACGTAATAACCATAATAATCTTAATGATGACCATAATATACATCATAACTATACCTAGACATATAATAATCAGAATAATCATAATAATAAGCATAATAAGCTTTGAAATAATCATAATAACCTTTATACTAGCCATAATAACCATAATAATCATAATAACTAGAATAATCATAATAGTCATAATAATCGCAATAACCATAATGATCTTAATGATGATCATGATATTCATCATAATTATACCAAGATCCATAATAATCATAGTAACCATAATAATAAACATAATAAGCTTTGAAATAATCATAATAACCGTTATACTAGCCATAGTAACCATAATAATCATAATAACCATAATAACCATAATAATTATAGTAATAACCATAATAAGCTCGGAAATAATCATAATAAGCATTATACTAGCCATAATAATCATAATAACTATAATAATCATACTAGTCATAATAATACCCATAATAAACTTGGAAATAATCATATTTATCATTATAATAGCAATAATAGCCATAAAAATCATAATAGCCATAATAATCTGAATGTAGATCATAATAATCATACTAACAGCCATAATAGTCATAGTGATCATCATAATAACTACAATAATCATAATAAACGTAATTGTAATGTTAATAAGCATAGCAATAATCACAATAATCATAGTAACCACAATAATCTTAATGATGATCATAATATCCATGGTAATTATACCAAGATCCGTAATAATCATAATAATCATAATAATAACCATAATGGGTTCGGAAATAATCATAATATACATTATACTAGCCATAACAACCATAATAGTCATAATAGCCATAATAATCATAATAGTCGTAATAATAACAATGAGGAACTAGGAAATAATCGTAATAATAATTATAATAGTCATAATAGCCACAAAAATCACTATAGCCATAATAATCAGAGTGGTGATCATAATAATCATACTAACAACCATAATGATCATAGTAATCATCATAATAAACAGAATAGTCATGGAAATAATCTTAATAATGGTTATTATTAACGTAATAACCATAATCACCTTAATAACCATAATGATCTCAATGATGACCGTAATATTCATCATAATTATACTAAGACAAATAATAATCAGGGTAATCATAATAATAAACATAATAAGCTTTGAAATAATAATAATAACCTTTATACTAGCCATAATAACCATAATAATCATAATAACTAGAATAATCATAATAGTCATAATAATCGCAATAACCATAATGATCTTAATGATGATCATGATATTCATCATAATTATACCAAGATCCATAATAAGCATAGTAACCATAATAATAAACATAATAAGCTTTGAAATAATCATAATAACCGTTATACTAGCCATAGTAACCATAATAATCCTAATAACTATAATAATCATAATAGTCATAATAATAACCGTAATAAACTTGGAAATAATCATATTTATCAGTATAATAGCAATAATAACCATAAAAATCATAATAGCCATATCTAATCTGAATGTTGATCCTAATAATCATACTAACAGCCATAATAATCATAGTGATCATCATAATAACTACAATAATCATAATAATCGTAATTGTAATGTTAATAAGCATTGCAATAATCACAATAATCATAGTAACCATAATAATCTTAATGATGATCATAATATCCATGATAATTATACCAAGATCCGTAATAATCATAATAATCATAATAATAACCATAATGGGTTCGGAAATAATCATAATATACATTATACTAGCCAAAACAACCATAATAGTCATAATAGCCATAATAATCATAATAGTTGTAATAATAACAATAATGAACTAGGAAATAATCGTAATGATCATTGTAATAGTCATAATAGCCATAAAAATCACAATAGCCATAATAATCAGAATGGTGATCATAATAATCATACTAGAAGCCATAATGATCATAGTAATCATCACAATAAACAGAATAGTCATGGAAATAATCTTAATAATCATTGTTATTAACGTAATAACCATAATAATCTTAATGATGACCATAATATACATCATAATTATACTAAGACAAATAATAATCAGAGTAATCATAATAATAAACATAATAAGCTTTGAAATTATAATAATAACCTTTATACTAGCCATAATAACCATAATAATCATAATAACTAGAATAATCATAATAGTCATAATAATCGCAATAACCATAATGGTCTTAATGATGATCATGATATTCATCATAATTATACCAAGATCCATAATAAGCATAGTAACCATAATAATAAACATAATAAGCTTCGAAATAATCATAATAACCGTTATACTAGCCATAGTAACCATAATAATCATAATAACCATAATTATAATAATTAGAGTAATAACCATAATAAGCTTTGAAATAATCATAATAACCGTTATACTAGCCATAGTAACCATAATAATCATAATAACTATAATAATCAAAATAGTGATAATAATAACCGTAATAAACTTGGAAATAATCATATTTATCATTATAATAGCTATAATAACCATAAAAATCATAATAGCCATAATCATCTGAATGTTGATCCTGATAATCATACTAACAACCATAATAATCATAGTGACCATCATAATAATTACAATAATCATAATAATCGTAATTGTAATGTTAATGAGCATAGCAATAATCACAATAATCATAGTAACCATAATAATCTTAATGATGACCATAATATCCACGATAATTATACCAAGATCCGTAATAATCATAATAATCATAATAATAACCATAATGGGTCCGGAAATAACCATAATATACTTTATACTAGCCATAACAACCATAATAGTCATAATAGCCATAATAATCATAATAGTCGTATCAACAACAATGATGAACTTGGAAATAATCCTAATAATCATTATACTAGTCATAATAGCCATAAAAATCACAATAGCCATAATAATCAGAATGGTGATCATAATAATCATACTAGAAACCATAATGATCATGGTAGTCATCATAATAAACAGAATAGTCATGGAAATAATCTTAATAATCATTGTTATTAACGTAATAACCATAATAATCTTAATGATGACCATAATATACATCATAATTATACCTAGACATAGAATAATCAGAATAATCATAATAATAAGCATAATAAGCTTTGAAATACTCATAATAACCTTCATACTAGCCATAATAACCATAATAATCATAATAACTAGAGTAATCATAATAGTCATAATAATCGCAATAACCATAATGATCTTAATGATGATCATAATATTCATCATAATTATACGTAGACATATAATAATCAGAGTAATCATAATAAGAAACATAATAAGCTTTTAAATAATCATAATAACCGTTATACTAGCCATAGTAACCATACTAATCATAATAACCATAATAATCATAATAATTATAATAATAACCATAATAAGCTTTGAAATAATCATAATAACCTTTATACTAGCCATAATAGCCATAATAATCATAATAACTAGAATAATCATAATAGTCATAATAATCGCAATAACCATAATGATCTTAATGATGATCATGATATTCATCATAATTATACCAAGATCCATAATAATCATAGTAACCATAATAATAAACATAATAAGTTTTGAAATAATCATAATAACCGTTATACTAGCCATAGTAACCATAATAATCATAATAACCATAATAACCATAATAATTATAGTAATAACCATAATAAGCTCGGAAATAATCATAATAAGCATTATACTAGCCATAATAACCATAATAATCATAATAACTAGAGTAATCATTATAGTCATAATAATCGCAATAACCATAATGATCTTAATGATGATCATAATATTCATCATAATTATACCTCGACATATAATAATCAGAGTAATCATAATAATAAACATAATAGGCTTTGAAATAATCATAATAACCGTTATACTAGCCATAGTAGCCATACTAATCATAATAACCATAATAATCATAATAATGATAATAATAACCATAATAAGCTTTGAAATAATCATAATAACCTTTATACTAGCCATAATAACCATAATAATCATAATAACTAGAATAATCATAATAGTCATAATAATCGCAATAACCATAATGATCTTAATGATGATCATGATATTCATCATAATTATACCAAGATCCATAATAATCATAGTAACCATAATAATAAACATAATAAGTTTTGAAATAATCATAATAACCGTTATACTAGCCATAGTAACCATAATAATCATAATAACCATAATAACCATAATAATTATAGTAATAACCATAATAAGCTCGGAAATAATCATAATAAGCATTATACTAGCCATAACAACCATAATAGTCATAATAGCCATAATAATCATAATAGTCGTAATAATAACAATGAGGAACTAGGAAATAATCGTAATAATAATTATAATAGTCATAATAGCCATAAAAATCACAATAGCCATAATAATCAGAATGGTGATCATAATAATCATACTAACAACCATAATGATCATAGTAATCATCATAATAAACAGAATAGTCATGGAAATAATCTTAATAATGGTTATTATTAACGTAATAACCATAATCACCTTAATAACCATAATGATCTCAATGATGACCGTAATATTCATCATAATTATACTAAGACAAATAATAATCAGAGTAATCATAATAATAAACATAATAAGCTTTGAAATAATAATAATAACCTTTATACTAGCCATAATAACCATAATAATCATAATAACTAGAATAATCATAATAGTCATAATAATCGCAATAACCATAATGATCTTAATGATGATCATGATATTCATCATAATTAAACCAAGATCCATAATAAGCATAGTAACCGTAATAATATACATAATAAGCTTTGAAATAATCATAATAACCGTTATACTAGCCATAGTAACCATAATAATCATAATAACCATAATAATCTTAATAATTATAGTATTAACCATAATAAGCTTGGAAATAACCATAATAAGCATTATACCAGCCATAATAATCATAATAACTATAATAATCATAGTAGTCATAATAATAACCATAATAAACTTGGAAATAGTCATATTTAACATTATAATAGCAATAATAGCCATAAAAATCATAATAGCCATAATAATCTGAATGTTGATCATAATAATCATACTAACAGCCATAATAGTCATAGTGATCATCATAATAACTACAATAATCATAATAATCGTAATTGTAATGTTAATAAGCATAGCAATAATCACAATAATCATAGTAACCATAATAATCTTAATGATGATCATAATATCCATGATAATTATACCAAGATCCGTAATAATCATAATAATCATAATAATAACCATAATGGGTCCGGAAATAACCATAATATACTTTATACTAGCCATAACAACCATAATAGTCATGATAGCCATAATAATCATAATAGTCGTAATATTAACAATAATGAACAAGGAAATAATCGTAATAATCGTAATAATAGTCATAATAGCCATATAAATCACAATAGCCATAATAATCAGAATGGTGATCATAATAATCATACTAACAACCATAACGATCATAGTAATCATCACAATAAACAGAATAGTCATGGAAATAATCTTAATAATCATTGTTATTAACGTAATAACCATAATAATCTTAATGACGACCATAATATACATCATAATTATACTAAGACAAATAATAATCAGAGTAATCATAATAATAAACATAATAAGCTTTGAAATTATAATAATAACCTTTATACTAGCCATAATAACCATAATAATCATAATAACTAGAATAATCATAATAGTCATAATAATCGCAATAACCATAATGGTCTTAATGATGATCATGATATTCATCATAATTATACCAAGATCCATAATAAGCATAGCAACCATAATAATAAACATAATAAGCTTCGAAATAATCATAATAAACGTTATACTAGCCATAGTAACCATAATAATCATAATAACCATAATAATCATAATAATTATAGTAATAACCATAATAAGCTTTGAAATAATCATAATAACCGTTATACTAGCCATAGTAACCATAATAATCATAATAACTATAATAATCATAATAGTGATAATAATAACCGTAATAAACTTGGAAATAATCATATTTATCATTATAATAGCTATAATAACCATAAAAATCATAATAGCCATAATAATCTGAATGTTGATCCTGATAATCATACTAACAACCATAATAATCATAGTGACCATCATAATAATTACAATAATCATAATAATCGTAATTGTAATGTTAATGAGCATAGCAATAATCACAATAATCATAGTAACCATAATAATCTTAATGATGATCATAATATCCACGATAATTATACCAAGATCCGTAATAATCATAATAATCATAATAATAACCATAATGGGTCCGGAAATAACCATAATATACTTTATACTAGCCATAACAACCATAATAGTCATAATAGCCATAATAATCATAATAGTCGTATCAACAACAATAATGAACTTGGAAATAATCCTAATAATCATTATACTAGTCATAATAGCCATAAAAATCACAATAGCCATAATAATCAGAATGGTGATCATAATAATCATACTAGAAACCATAATGATCATGGTAGTCATCATAATAAACAGAATAGTCATGGAAATAATCTTAATAATCATTGTTATTAACGTAATAACCATAATAATCTTAATGATGACCATAATATACATCATAATTATACCTAGACATATAATAATCAGAATAATCATAATAATAAGCATAATAAGCTTTGAAATAATCATAATAACCTTTATACTAGCCATAATAACCATAATAATCATAATAACTAGAATAATCATAATAGTCATAATAATCGCAATAACCATAATGATCTTAATGATGATCATTATATTCATCATAATTATACCAAGATCCATAATAATCATAGTAACCATAATAATAAACATAATAAGCTTTGAAATAATCATAATAACCGTTATACTAGCCATAGAAGCCATAATAATCATAATAACCGTAATCATCATAATAATTATATTAATAACCATAATAAGCTTGGAAATAATCATCATAAGTATTATACTAGCCATAATAATCATAATAATCATAATAACTATAATAATCATACTAGTCATAATAATAACCATAATAAACTTGGAAATAATCATATTTATCATTATAATAGCAATAATAAGAATAAAAATCATAATAGCCATAATAATCTGAATGTTGATCCTAATAATCATACTAACAACCATAATAATCATAGTGATCATCATAATAACTACAATAATCATAATAATCGTAATTGAAATGTTAACAAGCATAGCAATAATCACAATAATCATAGTAACCATAATAATATTAATGATGTCCATAATATCCATGATAATTATACCAAGATCCGTAATAATCATAATAATCATAATAATAACCCTAATGTGTTCGGAAATAATCATAATATACATTATACTTGCCATAACAACCATAATAGTCATAATAGCCATAATAATCATAATAGTCGTAATAATAACAATAATGAACTTGGAAATAATCGTAATAATCATTATAATAGCCATAATAGCAATAAAAATCACAATAGCCGTAATAATCTGAATGGTGGTCATAATAATCATACTAACAATCATAATGATCATAGTAATCATCATAATAAACAGAATAGGCATGGAAATAATCTTAATAATCATTATGATTATCGTAATAACCATAATCATCGTAATAACCATAATGACCTTAATGATGACCATAATATTCATCATAATTATACCAAGATCCATAATAATCATAGTAACCGTAATAATAAACATAATAAGTTTTGAAATAATCATAATAACCGTTATACTAGCCATAGTAACCATAATAACCATAATAACCATAATAATCTTAATAATTATAGTATTAACCATAATAAGCTTGGAAATAACCATTATAAGCATTATACTAGCCATAATAATCATAATAACTATAATAATCATAGTAGTCATAATAATAACCATAATAAACTTGGAAATAGTCATATTTAACATTATAATAGCAATAATAAACATAAAAATCATAATAGCCATAATAATCTGAATGTTGATCATAATAATCATACTAACAGCCATAATAGTCATAGTGATCATCATAATAACTACAATAATCATAATAATCGTAATTGTAATGTTAATAAGCATAGCAATAATCACAATAATCATAGTAACCATAATAATCTTAATGATGATCATAATATCCATGATAATTATACCAAGATCCGTAATAATCATAATAATCATAACAATAACCATAATGGGTCCGGAAATAACCATAATATACTTTATACTAGCCATAACAACCATAATAGTCATGATAGCCATAATAATCATAATAGTCGTAATATTAACAATAATGAACAAGGAAATAATCGTAATAAACATTACAATAGCCATAATAGCCATAAAAATCACAATAGCCATAATAATCTGAATGGTGATCATAATAACCATACTAGCAACCATAATGATCATAGTAATCATCATAATAAACAGAATAGTCATGTAAATAATCTTAATAATCAATATTATTAACGTAATAACCATAATGATCTTAAGGATGACCATAATACTCATCATAATTATACCTAGACATATAATAATCAGGGTAATCATAATAATAAACATAATAAGCTTTGAAATAATCATAATAACCGTTATACTAGCCATAGTAACCATAATATTCATAATAACCGTAATATTCATAATAATTATAGTAATAACCATAATAAGCTTGGAAATAATCATAATAAGCATTATACTAGCCATAATAATCATAATAACTATAATAATCATACTAGACATAATAATAACCATAATAAACTTGGAAATAATCATATTTATCATTATAATAGCAATAATAACCATAAAAATCATAATAGCCATAATAATCTGAATATTGATCCTCATAATCATACTAACAACCATAATAATCATAGTGATCATCATAATAACTACAATAATGATAATAATCGTAATTGAAATGTTAATAAGCATAGCAATAATCACAATAATCATAGTAACCATAATAATCTTAATGATGATCATAATATCCATGATAATTATAGCAGGATCCGTAATAATCATAATAATCATAATAATAACCATAATGGCTTCGGAAATAATCATAATATACATTATACTAGCCATAACATCCATAATAGTCATAATAGCCATAATAATCATAATAGTCGTAATAATAACAATAATGAACTAGGAAATAAGTGTTATAATCATTATAATAGTCATAATAGACATAAAAATCACAATAGCTATAATAATCAGAATGGTGATCATAATAATCATACTAGAAACCATAATGATCATGGTAGTCATCATAATAAACAGAATAGTCATGGAAATAATCTTAATAATCATTGTTATTAACGTAATAACCATAATAATCTTAATGATGACCATAATATACATCATAATTATACCTAGACATATAATAATCAGAATAATCATAATAATAAGCATAATAAGCTTTGAAATAATCATAATAACCTTTATACTAGCCATAATAACCATAATAATCATAATAACTAGAATAATCATAATAGTCATAATAATCGCAATAACCATAATGATCTTAATGATGATCATGATATTCATCATAATTATACCAAGATCCATAATAATCATAGTAACCATAATAATAAACATAATAAGCTTTGAAATAATCATAATAACCGTTATACTAGCCATAGTAACCATAATAATCATAATAACCATAATAACCATAATAATTATAGTAATAACCATAATAAGCTCGGAAATAATCATAATAAGCATTATACTAGCCATAATAATCGTAATAACTATAATAATCATACTAGTCATAATAATACCCATAATAAACTTGGAAATAATCATATTTATCATTATAATAGCAATAATAACCATAAAGATCATAATAGCCATAATAATCTGAATGTTGATCCTAATAATCATACTAACAGCCATAATAGTCATAGTGATCATCATAATAACTACAATAATCATAATAATCGTAATTGTAATGTTAATAAGCATAGCAATAATCACAATAATCATAGTAACCATAATAATCTTAATAATGATCATAATATCCATGATAATTATACCAAGATCCGTAATAATCATAATAATCATAATAATAACCATAATGGGTCCGGAAATAACCATAATATACTTTATACTAGCCATAACAACCATAATAGTCATAATAGCCATAATAATCATAATAGTCGTATTAACAACAATAATGAACTTGGAAATAATCCTAATAATCATTATAATAGTCATAATAGCCATAAAAATCACAATAGCCATAATAATCAGAATGGTGATAATAATAATCATACTAACAACCATAATGATCATAGTAATCATCATAATAAACAGAATAGTCATGGAAATAATCTTAATAACCATTATTATTAACGTAATAACCATAATCATCGTAATAACCATAATGATCTTAATGATGACCATAATATTCATCATAATTATACCTAGACATATAATAATCAGAGTAATCATAATAATAAACATAATAAGCTTTGAAATAATCATAATAACCGTTATACTAGCCATAGTAACCATACTAATCATAATAACCATAATAATCATAATAATTATAATAATAACCATAATAAGCTTTGAAATAATCATAATAACCTTTATACTAGCCATAATAACCATAATAATCATAATAACTAGAATAATCATAATAGTCATAATAATCGCAATAACCATAATGATCTTAATGATGATCATGATATTCATCATAATTATACCAAGATCCATAATAATCATAGTAACCATAATAATAAACATAATAAGCTTTGAAATAATCATAATAACCGTTATACTAGCCATAGTAACCATAATAACCATAATAACCATAATAACCATAATAATTATAGTAATAACCATAATAAGCTCGGAAATAATCATAATAAGCATTATACTAGCCATAATAATCATAATAACTATAATAATCATACTAGTCATAATAATACCCATAATAAACTTGGAAATAATCATATTTATCATTATAATAGCAATAATAGCCATAAAAATCATAATAGCCATAATAATCTGAATGTAGATCATAATAATCATACTAACAGCAATAATAGTCATAGTGATCATCATAATAACTACAATAATCATAATAACCGTAATTGTAATGTTAATAAGCATAGCAATAATCACAATAATCATAGTAACCACAATAATCTTAATGATGATCATAATATCCATGGTAATTATACCAAGATCCGTAATAATCATAATAATCATAATAATAACCATAATGGGTTCGGAAATAATCATAATATACATTATACTAGCCATAACAACCATAATAGTCATAATAGCCATAATAATCATAATAGTCGTAATAATAACAATGAGGAACTAGGAAATAATCGTAATAATAATTATAATAGTCATAATAGCCATAAAAATCACTATAGCCATAATAATCAGAATGGTGATCATAATAATCATACTAACAACCATAATGATCATAGTAATCATCATAATAAACAGAATAGTCATGGAAATAATCTTAATAATGGTTATTATTAACGTAATAACCATAATCACCTTAATAACCATAATGATCTCAATGATGACCGTAATATTCATCATAATTATACTAAGACAAATAATAATCAGGGTAATCATAATAATAAACATAATAAGCTTTGAAATAATAATAATAACCTTTATACTAGCCATAATAACCATAATAATCATAATAACTAGAATAATCATAATAGTCATAATAATCGCAATAACCATAATGATCTTAATGATGATCATGATATTCATCATAATTATACCAAGATCCATAATAATCATAGTAACCATAATAATAAACATAATAAGCTTTGAAATAGTCATAATAACCGTTATACTAGCCATAGAAGCCATAATAATCATAATAACCATAATCATCATAATAATTATATTAATAACCATAATAAGCTTGGAAATAATCATCATAAGTATTATACTAGCCATAATAGTCATAATAATCATAATAACTATAATAATCATAATAGTCATAATAATAACCATAATAAACTTGGAAATAATCATATTTATCATTACAATAGCTATAATAACCATAAAAATCATAATAACTAGAATAATCATAATAGTCATAATAATCGCAATAACCATAATGATCTTAATGATGATCATGATATTCATCATAATTAAACCAAGATCCATAATAAGCATAGTAACCATAATGATAAACATAATAAGCTTCGAAATAATCATAATAACCGTTATACTAGCCATAGTAACCATAATAATCATTATAAACATAATAATCATAATAGTCGTAATAATAACAATAATGAACATGGAAATAATCGTAATAATCATTATAATAGCCATAATAGCAATAAAAATCACAATAGCCGTAATAATCTGAATGGTGGTCATAATAATCATACTAACAATCATAATGATCATAGTAATCTTCATAATAAACAGAATAGTCATGGAAATAATCTTAATAATTATTATGATTATCGTAATAACCATAATCATCGTAATAACCATAATGATCTTAATGATGACCATAATATTCATCATAATTATACCAAGATCCATAATAATCATAGTAACCATAATAATAAACATAATAAGCTTTGAAATAATCATAATAACCGTTATACTAGCCATAGTAACCATAATAATCATAATAACTATAATACTCATAATAGTCATAATAATAACCGTAATAAACTTGGAAATAATCATATTTATCAGTATAATAGCAATAATAACCATAAAAATCATAATACCCTTAATAATCTGAATGTTGATCCTAAGAATCACACTAACAACCATAATAATCATAGTGATCATCATAATAACTACAATAATCATAATAATAATAATTGTAATGTTAATAAACATAGCAATAATCACAATAATCATAGTAACCATAATAATCTTAATGATGATCATAATATCCATGACAATTATACCAAGATCCGTAATAATCATAATAATCATAATAATAACCCTAATGTGTTCGGAAATAATCATAATATACTTTATACTAGCCATAACAACCATAATAGTCATAATAGCCATAACAATCATAATAGTCGTAATATTAACCATAATGAACTTGGAAATAATCGTAATAATCATTACAATAGCCATAATAGACATAAAAATCACAATTGCCATAATAATCTGAATGGTGATCATAATAATCATACTAACAACCATAATGATCATAGTAATCATCAGAATAAACAGAATAGTAATGGAAATAATCTTAATAATCATTATTATTAACGTAATAACCATGATGATCTTAATGATGACCATAATATTCATCATAATTATACCTAGACAAATAATAATCAGAGTAATCATAATAATAAGCATAATAAGCTTTGAAATAATCAGAATAACCTTTATACTAGCCATAATAAGCATAATAATCATAATAACTAGAGTAATCATAATAGTCATAATAATCGCAATAGCCATAATGATCTTAATGATGATCATTATATTCATCATAATTATACCAAGATCCATAATAAGCATAGTAACCATAATAATAAACATAATAAGCTTTGAAATAATCATAATAACCGTTATACTAGCCATAGTAACCATAATAATCATAATAACCATAATAATATTAATAATTATAGTAATAACCATAATAAGCTTGGAAATAATCATGATAAGCATTATACTAGCCATAATAATCATAATAACTATAATAATAATAATAGTCATAATAATAACCATAATAAACTTGGAAATAGTCATATTTATCATTATAATAGCAATAATAACCATAAAAATCATAACAGCCATAATAATCTGAATGTCGATCATAATAATCATACTAACAGCCATAATAGTCATAGTGATCATCATAATAACTACAATAATCATAATAATCGTAATTGTAATGTTAATAAGCATAGCAATAATCACAATAATCAGAGTAACCATAATAATCTTAATGATGATCATAATATCCATGATAATTATACCAAGACCCGTAATAATCATAATAATCTTCATAATAACCATAATTGGTTCGGAAATAATCATAATATACTTTATACTAGCCATAACAACCATAATAGTCATAATAGCCATAATAGTCATAATAGTCGTAATAATAACCATAATGAACTTGGAAATAATCGTAATAATCATTACAATAGCCACAATAGCCATAAAAATCACAATAGCCGTAATAATCTGAATGGTGATCATAATAATCATACTAACAACCATAATGATCATAGTAATCATCATAATAAACAGAATAGTCATGGAAATAATCTTAATAATCATTATTATTAACGTAATAACCATAATGATCTTAATGATGACCACAATATTGATCATAATTATACCTAGACATATAATAATCAGAGTAATCGTAACAATAAGCATAATAAGCTTTTAAATAATCATAATAACCTTTATACTAGCCATAATAACCATAATAATCATAATAACTAGAGTAATCATAATAGTCATAACAATCGCAATAACCATAATGATCTTAATGATGATCTTTATATTCATCATAATTATACCAAGATCCATAATAATCATAGTAACCATAATAATAAACATAATAAGCTTTGAAACAATCAAAATAACCGTTATACTAGCCATAGTAGCCATAATAAACATAATAACTATACTCATCATAATAATTATAATAATAACCATAATAAGCTTGGAAATAATCATAATAACCGTAATAACCATAATAATCATAATAGTCATAATAATAACCATAATAAACATGGAAATAATCATATTTATCATTATAATACCAATAATAACCATAAAAATCATAATAGCCATAATAATCTCAATGTTGATCATAATCATCATACTAACAGCCATAACAATAATAGTGATCATCATAATAACTACAATAATGATAATAATCGTAATTGTAATGTTAATAAGCATAGCAATAATCACAATAATCATAGTAACCGTAATAATCTTAATGATGATCATAATATCCATGATAATTATACCAAGATCCGTAATAATCATAATAATCATAATAATAACCCTAATGTGTTCGGAAATAATCATAATATACATTATACTTGCCATAACAACCATAATAGTCATAATAGCCATAATAATCGTAATAGTCGTAATAATAACAATAATGAACTAGGAAATAATCGTAATAATCATAATAATAGTCATAATAGCCATATAAATCACAATAGCCATAATAATCAGAATGGTGATCATAATAATCATACTAACAGCCATAATGATCATAGTAATCATCATAATAGACAGAATAGTCATGGAAATAATCTTAATAATGATTGTTATTAACGTAATAACCATAATAATCTTAATGATGACCATAATATACATCATAATTATACTAAGACAAATAATAATCAGAGTAATCATAATAAAAAACATAATAAGCTTTGAAATAATAATAATAACCTTTATGCTAGCCATAATAACCATAATAATCATAATAACTAGAATAATCATAATAGTCATAATAATCGCAATAACCATAATGATCTTAATGATGATCATGATATTCATCATAATTATACCAAGATCCATAATAAGCATAGTAACCATAATGATAAACATAATAAGCTTCGAAATAATCATAATAACCGTTATACTAGCCATAGTAACCATAATAATCATTATAAACATAATAATCATAATAATTATAGTAATAACCATAATAAGCTTTGAAATAATCATAATAACCGTTATACTAGCCATAGTAACCATAATAATCATAATAACTATAATAATCATAATAGTGATAATAATAACCGTAATAAACTTGGAAATAATCATATTTATCATTATAATAGCTATAATAACCATAAAAATCATAATAGCCATAATAATCTGAATGTTGATCCTAATAATCATACTAACAACCATAATAATCATAGTGATCATCATAATAATTACAATAATCATAATAATCGTAATTGTAATGTTAATGAGCATAGCAATAATCACAATAATCATAGTAACCATAATAATCTTAATGATGATCATAATATCCATGACAATTATACCAAGATCCGTAATAATCATAATAATCATAATAATAACCATAATGGGTCCGGAAATAACCATAATATACTTTATACTAGCCATAACAACCATAATAGTCATAATAGCCATAATAATCATAATAGTCGTATTAACAACAATAATGAACTTGGAAATAATACTAATAATCATTATACTAGTCATAATAGCCATAAAAATCACAATAGCCATAATAATCAGAATGGTGATCATAATAATCATACTAACAACCATAATGATCATAGTAATCATCATAATAAACAGAATAGTCATGGAAATAATCTTAATAATAGTTATTATTAACGTAATAACCATAATCACCTTGATAACCATAATGATCTCAATGATGACCATAATATTCATCATAATTATACTAAGACAAATAATAATCAGAGTAATCATAATAATAAACATAATAAGCTTTGAAATAATCATAATAACCTTTATACTAGCCATAATAACCATAATAATCATAATACCTAGAATAATCATAATAGTCATAATAATCGCAATTACCATAATGATCTTAATGATGATCATGATATCCATCATAATTATACCAAGATCCATAATAAGCATAGTAACCATAATAATAAACATAATAAGCTTTGAAATAATCATAATAACCGTTATACTAGCCATAGTAACCATAATAATCATAATAACCATAATAATCATAATAATTATAGTAATAACCATAATAAGCTTGAAAATAACCATAATAAGCATTATACTAGCCATAATAATCATAATGACTATAATAATCATAATAGTCATAATAATAATCATAATAAACTTGGAAATAGTCATATTTATCATTATAATAGCAATAATAGCCATAAAAATCATAATAGCCATAATAATCTGAATGTTGATCATAATAATCATACTAACAGCCATAATAGTCACAGTGATCATCATAATAACTACAATAATCATAATAATCGTAATTGTAATGTTAATAAGCATAGCAATAATCACAATAATCATAGTAACCATAATAATCTTAATGATGATCATAATATCCATGATAATTATACCAAGATCCGTAATAATCATAATAATCATAATAATAACCATAATTGGTTCGGAAATAATCATAATATACTTTATACTAGCCATAACAACCATAATAGTCATAATAGCCATAATAGTCATAATAGTCGTAATAATAACCATAATGAACTTGGAAATAATCGTAATAATCATTACAATAGCCACAATAGCCATAAAAATCACAATAGCCGTAATAATCTGAATGGTGATCATAATAATCATACTAGCAACCATAATGATCATGGTAATCATCATCATAAACAGAATAGTCATGGAAATAATCTTAATAATAATTATTATTGACGTAATAACCATAATAATCTTAATGATGACCATAATATACTTCATAATTATACCTAGACATATAATAATCAGAATAATCATAATAATAAGCATATATATGCTTTGAAATAATCATAATAACCTTCATACTAGACATAATAACCATAATAATCATAATAACTAGAGTAATCATAATAGTCATAATAATCGCAATACCCATAATGATCTTAATGATGATCATTATATTCATCATAATTATACCAAGATCCATAATAAGCATAGTAACCATAATAATAAACATAATAAGCTATGAAATAATCATAATAACCGTTATACTAGCCATAGTAACCATAATAACCATAATATCCATAATAATCTTAATAATTATAGTAATAACCATATTAAGCTTGGAAACAACCATAATAAGCATTATACTAGCCATAATAATCATAATAACTATAATAATCATAGTAGTCATAATAATAACCATAATAAACTTGGAAATAGTCATATTTAACATTATAATAGCAATAATAGCCATAAAAATCATAATAGCCATAATAATCTGAATGTTGATCATAATAATCATACTAACAGCCATAACAGTCATAGTGATCATCATAATAACTACAATAATCATAATAATCGTAATTGTAATGTTAATAAGCATAGCAATAATCACAATAATCATAGTAACCATAATAATCTTAATGATGATCATAATATCCATGATAATTATACCAAGATCCGTAATAATCATAATAATCATAATAATAACCATAATGGGTTCGGACATAACCATAATATACATTATACTAGCCATAACAACCATAATAGTCATAATAGCCATAATAATCATAATAGTCGTAATAATAACAATAATGAACTAGGAAATAATCGTAATAATCATAATAATAGTCATAATAGCCATATAAATGACAATAGCCATAATAATCAGAATGGTGATCATAATAATCATACTAACAACCATAATGATCATAGTAATCATCATAATAAACAGAATAGTCATGGAAATAATCTTAATAATGGTTATTCTTAACGTAATAACCATAATCATCGTAATAACCATAATGATCTCAATGATGACCATAATATTCATCATAATTATACTAAGACATATAATAATCAGAGTAATCATAGTAATAATCATAATAAGCTTTGAAATAATCATAATAACCTTTATACTAGCCATAATAACCATAATAATCATAATAACTAGAATAATCATAATAGTCATAATAATCGCAATAACCATAATGATCTTAGTGATGATCATGATATTCATCATAATTATACCAAGATCCATAATAAGCATAGTAACCATAATAATAAACATAATAAGCTTTGAAATAATCATAATAACCGTTATACTAGCCATAGTAACCATAATAATCCTAATAACTATAATAATCATAATAGTCATAATAATAACCGTAATAAACTTGGAAATAATCATATTTATCAGTATAATAGCAATAATAACCATAAAAATCATAATAGCCATATCTAATCTGAATGTTGATCCTAATAATCATACTAACAGCCATAATAATCATAGTGATCATCATAATAACTACAATAATCATAATAATCGTAATTGTAATGTTAATAAGCATTGCAATAATCACAATAATCATAGTAACCATAATAATCTTAATGATGATCATAATATCCATGATAATTATACCAAGATCCGTAATAATCATAATAATCATAATAATAACCATAATGGGTTCGGAAATAATCATAGTATACATTATACTAGCCAAAACAACCATAATAGTCATAATAGCCATAATAATCATAATAGTCGTAATAATAACAATAATGAACTAGGAAATAATCGTAATGATCATTGTAATAGTCATAATAACCATAAAAATCACAATAGCCATAATAATCAGAATGGTGATCATAATAATCATACTAGAAGCCATAATGATCATAGTAATCATCACAATAAACAGAATAGTCATGGAAATAATCTTAATAATCATTGTTATTAACGTAATAACCATAATAATCTTAATGATGACCATAATATACATCATAATTATACTAAGACAAATAATAATCAGAGTAATCATAATAATAAACATAATAAGCTTTGAAATTATAATAATAACCTTTATACTAGCCATAATAACCATAATAATCATAATAACTAGAATAATCATAATAGTCATAATAATCGCAATAACCATAATGGTCTTAATGATGATCATGATATTCATCATAATTATACCAAGATCCATAATAAGCATAGTAACCATAATAATAAACATAATAAGCTTCGAAATAATCATAATAACCGTTATACTAGCCATAGTAACCATAATAATCATAATAACCATAATTATAATAATTAGAGTAATAACCATAATAAGCTTTGAAATAATCATAATAACCGTTATACTAGCCATAGTAACCATAATAATCATAATAACTATAATAATCAAAATAGTGATAATAATAACCGTAATAAACTTGGAAATAATCATATTTATCATTATAATAGCTATAATAACCATAAAAATCATAATAGCCATAATCATCTGAATGTTGATCCTGATAATCATACTAACAACCATAATAATCATAGTGACCATCATAATAATTACAATAATCATAATAATCGTAATTGTAATGTTAATGAGCATAGCAATAATCACAATAATCATAGTAACCATAATAATCTTAATGATGACCATAATATCCACGATAATTATACCAAGATCCGTAATAATCATAATAATCATAATAATAACCATAATGGGTCCGGAAATAACCATAATATACTTTATACTAGCCATAACAACCATAATAGTCATAATAGCCATAATAATCATAATAGTCGTATCAACAACAATAATGAACTTGGAAATAATCCTAATAATCATTATACTAGTCATAATAGCCATAAAAATCACAATAGCCATAATAATCAGAATGGTGATCATAATAATCATACTAGAAACCATAATGATCATGGTAGTCATCATAATAAACAGAATAGTCATGGAAATAATCTTAATAATCATTGTTATTAACGTAATAACCATAATAATCTTAATGATGACCATAATATACATCATAATTATACCTAGACATAGAATAATCAGAATAATCATAATAATAAGCATAATAAGCTTTGAAATACTCATAATAACCTTCATACTAGCCATAATAACCATAATAATCATAATAACTAGAGTAATCATAATAGTCATAATAATCGCAATAACCATAATGATCTTAATGATGATCATAATATTCATCATAATTATACCTAGACATATAATAATCAGAGTAATCATAATAATAAACATAATAAGCTTTGAAATAATCATAATAACCGTTATACTAGCCATAGTAACCATACTAATCATAATAACCATAATAATCATAATAATTATAATAATAACCATAATAAGCTTTGAAATAATCATAATAACCTTTATACTAGCCATAATAGCCATAATAATCATAATAACTAGAATAATCATAATAGTCATAATAATCGCAATAACCATAATGATCTTAATGATGATCATGATATTCATCATAATTATACCAAGATCCATAATAATCATAGTAACCATAATAATAAACATAATAAGTTTTGAAATAATCATAATAACCGTTATACTAGCCATAGTAACCATAATAATCATAATAACCATAATAACCATAATAATTATAGTAATAACCATAATAAGCTCGGAAATAATCATAATAAGCATTATACTAGCCATAATAATCATAATAACTATAATAATCATACTAGTCATAATAATACCCATAATAAACTTGGAAATAATCATATTTATCATTATAATAGCAATAATAGCCATAAAAATCATAATAGCCATAATAATCTGAATGTAGATCATAATAATCATACTAACAGCCATAATAGCCATAGTGATCATCATAATAACTACAATAATCATAATAACCGTAATTGTAATGTTAATAAGAATAACAATAATCACAATAATCATAGTAACCATAATAATCTTAATGATGATCATAATATCCATGGTAATTATACCAAGATCCGTAATAATCATAATAATCATAATAATAACCATAATGGGTTCGGAAATAATCATAATATACATTATACTAGCCATAACAACCATAATAGTCATAATAGCCATAATAATCATAATAGTCGTAATAATAACAATGAGGAACTAGGAAATAATCGTAATAATAATTATAATAGTCATAATAGCCATAAAAATCACAATAGCCATAATAATCAGAATGGTGATCATAATAATCATACTAACAACCATAATGATCATAGTAATCATCATAATAAACAGAATAGTCATGGAAATAATCTTAATAATGGTTATTATTAACGTAATAACCATAATCACCTTAATAACCATAATGATCTCAATGATGACCGTAATATTCATCATAATTATACTAAGACAAATAATAATCAGAGTAATCATAATAATAAACATAATAAGCTTTGAAATAATAATAATAACCTTTATACTAGCCATAATAACCATAATAATCATAATAACTAGAATAATCATAATAGTCATAATAATCGCAATAACCATAATGATCTTAATGATGATCATGATATTCATCATAATTAAACCAAGATCCATAATAAGCATAGTAACCAAAATAATATACATAATAAGCTTTGAAATAATCATAATAACCGTTATACTAGCCATAGTAACCATAATAATCATAATAACCATAATAATCTTAATAATTATAGTATTAACCATAATAAGCTTGGAAATAACCATAATAAGCATTATACCAGCCATAATAATCATAATAACTATAATAATCATAGTAGTCATAATAATAACCATAATAAACTTGGAAATAGTCATATTTAACATTATAATAGCAATAATAGCCATAAAAATCATAATAGCCATAATAATCTGAATGTTGATCATAATAATCATACTAACAGCCATAATAGTCATAGTGATCATCATAATAACTACAATAATCATAATAATGGTAATTGTAATGTTAATAAGCATAGCAATAATCACAATAATCATAGTAACCATAATAATCTTAATGATGATCATAATATCCATGATAATTATACCAAGATCCGTAATAATCATAATAATCATAATAATAACCATAATGGGTCCGGAAATAACCATAATATACTTTATACTAGCCATAACAACCATAATAGTCATGATAGCCATAATAATCATAATAGTCGTAATATTAACAATAATGAACAAGGAAATAATCGTAATAATCGTAATAATAGTCATAATAGCCATATAAATCACAATAGCCATAATAATCAGAATGGTGATCATAATAATCATACTAACAACCATAACGATCATAGTAATCATCACAATAAACAGAATAGTCATGGAAATAATCTTAATAATCATTGTTATTAACGTAATAACCATAATAATCTTAATGACGACCATAATATACATCATAATTATACTAAGACAAATAATAATCAGAGTAATCATAATAATAAACATAATAAGCTTTGAAATTATAATAATAACCTTTATACTAGCCATAGTAACCATAATAATCATAATAATTATAGTAATAACCATAATAAGCTTTGAAATAATCATAATAACCGTTATACTAGCCATAGTAACCATAATAATCATAATAACTATAATAATCATAATAGTGATAATAATAACCGTAATAAACTTGGAAATAATCATATTTATCATTATAATAGCTATAATAACCATAAAAATCATAATAGCCATAATAATCTGAATGTTGATCCTGATAATCATACTAACAACCATAATAATCATAGTGACCATCATAATAATTACAATAATCATAATAATCGTAATTGTAATGTTAATGAGCATAGCAATAATCACAATAATCATAGTAACCATAATAATCTTAATGATGATCATAATATCCACGATAATTATACCAAGATCCGTAATAATCATAATAATCATAATAATAACCATAATGGGTCCGGAAATAACCATAATATACTTTATACTAGCCATAACAACCATAATAGTCATAATAGCCATAATAATCATAATAGTCGTATCAACAACAATAATGAACTTGGAAATAATCCTAATAATCATTATACTAGTCATAATAGCCATAAAAATCACAATAGCCATAATAATCAGAATGGTGATCATAATAATCATACTAGAAACCATAATGATCATGGTAGTCATCATAATAAACAGAATAGTCATGGAAATAATCTTAATAATCATTGTTATTAACGTAATAACCATAATAATCTTAATGATGACCATAATATACATCATAATTATACCTAGACATATAATAATCAGAATAATCATAATAATAAGCATAATAAGCTTTGAAATAATCATAATAACCTTTATACTAGCCATAATAACCATAATAATCATAATAACTAGAATAATCATAATAGTCATAATAATCGCAATAACCATAATGATCTTAATGATGATCATTATATTCATCATAATTATACCAAGATCCATAATAATCATAGTAACCATAATAATAAACATAATAAGCTTTGAAATAATCATAATAACCGTTATACTAGCCATAGAAGCCATAATAATCATAATAACCGTAATCATCATAATAATTATATTAATAACCATAATAAGCTTGGAAATAATCATCATAAGTATTATACTAGCCATAATAATCATAATAATCATAATAACTATAATAATCATACTAGTCATAATAATAACCATAATAAACTTGGAAATAATCATATTTATCATTATAATAGCAATAATAAGAATAAAAATCATAATAGCCATAATAATCTGAATGTTGATCCTAATAATCATACTAACAACCATAATAATCATAGTGATCATCATAATAACTACAATAATCATAATAATCGTAATTGAAATGTTAACAAGCATAGCAATAATCACAATAATCATAGTAACCATAATAATATTAATGATGACCATAATATCCATGATAATTATACCAAGATCCGTAATAATCATAATAATCATAATAATAACCCTAATGTGTTCGGAAATAATCATAATATACATTATACTTGCCATAACAACCATAATAGTCATAATAGCCATAATAATCATAATAGTCGTAATAATAACAATAATGAACTTGGAAATAATCGTAATAATCATTATAATAGCCATAATAGCAATAAAAATCACAATAGCCGTAATAATCTGAATGGTGGTCATAATAATCATACTAACAATCATAATGATCATAGTAAGCATCATAATAAACAGAATAGGCATGGAAATAATCTTAATAATCATTATGATTATCGTAATAACCATAATCATCGTAATAACCATAATGACCTTAATGATGACCATAATATTCATCATAATTATACCAAGATCCATAATAATCATAGTAACCGTAATAATAAACATAATAAGTTTTGAAATAATCATAATAACCGTTATACTAGCCATAGTAACCATAATAACCATAATAACCATAATAATCTTAATAATTATAGTATTAACCATAATAAGCTTGGAAATAACCATAATAAGCATTATACTAGCCATAATAATCATAATAACTATAATAATCATAGTAGTCATAATAATAACCATAATAAACTTGGAAATAGTCATATTTAACATTATAATAGCAATAATAAACATAAAAATCATAATAGCCATAATAATCTGAATGTTGATCATAATAATCATACTAACAGCCATAATAGTCATAGTGATCATCATAATAACTACAATAATCATAATAATCGTAATTGTAATGTTAATAAGCATAGCAATAATCACAATAATCATAGTAACCATAATAATCTTAATGATGATCATAATATCCATGATAATTATACCAAGATCCGTAATAATCATAATAATCATAATAATAACCATAATGGGTCCGGAAATAACCATAATATTCTTTATACTAGCCATAACAACCATAATAGTCATGATAGCCATAATAATCATAATAGTCGTAATATTAACAATAATGAACAAGGAAATAATCGTAATAATCATAATAATAGTCATAATAGCCATATAAATCACAATAGCCATAATAATCAGAATGGTGATCATAATAATCATACTAACAACCATAACGATCATAGTAATCATCACAATAAACAGAATAGTCATGGAAATAATCTTAATAATCATTGTTATTAACGTAATAACCATAATAATCTTAATGACGACCATAATATACATCATAATTATACTAAGACAAATAATAATCAGAGTAATCATAATAATAAACATAATAAGCTTTGAAATTATAATAATAACCTTTATACTAGCCATAATAACCATAATAATCATAATAACTAGAATAATCATAATAGTCATAATAATCGCAATAACCATAATGGTCTTAATGATGATCATGATATTCATCATAATTATACCAAGATCCATAATAAGCATAGCAACCATAATAATAAACATAATAAGCTTCGAAATAATCATAATAAACGTTATACTAGCCATAGTAACCATAATAATCATAATAACCATAATAATCATAATAATTATAGTAATAACCATAATAAGCTTTGAAATAATCATAATAACCGTTATACTAGCCATAGTAACCATAATAATCATAATAACTATAATAATCATAATAGTGATAATAATAACCGTAATAAACTTGGAAATAATCCTATTTATCATTATAATAGCTATAATAACCATAAAAATCATAATAGCCATAATAATCTGAATGTTGATCCTGATAATCATACTAACAACCATAATAATCATAGTGACCATCATAATAATTACAATAATCATAATAATCGTAATTGTAATGTTAATGAGCATAGCAATAATCACAATAATCATAGTAACCATAATAATCTTAATGATGATCATAATATCCACGATAATTATACCAAGATCCGTAATAATCATAATAATCATAATAATAACCATAATGGGTCCGGAAATAACCATAATATACTTTATACTAGCCATAACAACCATAATAGTCATAATAGCCATAATAATCATAATAGTCGTATCAACAACAATAATGAACTTGGAAATAATCCTAATAATCATTATACTAGTCATAATAGCCATAAAAATCACAATAGCCATAATAATCAGAATGGTGATCATAATAATCATACTAGAAACCATAATGATCATGGTAGTCATCATAATAAACAGAATAGTCATGGAAATAATCTTAATAATCATTGTTATTAACGTAATAACCATAATAATCTTAATGATGACCATAATATACATCATAACTATACCTAGACATATAATAATCAGAATAATCATAATAATAAGCATAATAAGCTTTGAAATAATCATAATAACCTTTATACTAGCCATAATAACCATAATAATCATAATAACTAGAATAATCATAATAGTCATAATAATCGCAATAACCATAATGATCTTAATGATGATCATGATATTCATCATAATTATACCAAGATCCATAATAATCATAGTAACCATAATAATAAACATAATAAGCTTTGAAATAATCATAATAACCGTTATACTAGCCATAGTAACCATAATAATCATAATAACCATAATAACCATAATAATTATAGTAATAACCATAATAAGCTCGGAAATAATCATAATAAGCATTATACTAGCCATAATAATCATAATAACTATAATAATCATACTAGTCATAATAATACCCATAATAAACTTGGAAATAATCATATTTATCATTATAATAGCAATAATAGCCATAAAAATCATAATAGCCATAATAATCTGAATGTAGATCATAATAATCATACTAACAGCCATAATAGTCATAGTGATCATCATAATAACTACAATAATCATAATAAACGTAATTGTAATGTTAATAAGCATAGCAATAATCACAATAATCATAGTAACCACAATAATCTTAATGATGATCATAATATCCATGGTAATTATACCAAGATCCGTAATAATCATAATAATCATAATAATAACCATAATGGGTTCGGAAATAATCATAATATACATTATACTAGCCATAACAACCATAATAGTCATAATAGCCATAATAATCATAATAGTCGTAATAATAACAATGAGGAACTAGGAAATAATCGTAATAATAATTATAAGAGTCATAATAGCCATAAAAATCACTATAGCCATAATAATCAGAGTGGTGATCATAATAATCATACTAACAACCATGATGATCATAGTAATCATCATAATAAACAGAATAGTCATGGAAATAATCTTAATAATGGTTATTATTAACGTAATAACCATAATCACCTTAATAACCATAATGATCTCAATGATGACCGTAATATTCATCATAATTATACTAAGACAAATAATAATCAGGGTAATCATAATAATAAACATAATAAGCTTTGAAATAATAATAATAACCTTTATACTAGCCATAATAACCATAATAATCATAATAACTAGAATAATCATAATAGTCATAATAATCGCAATAACCATAATGATCTTAATGATGATCATGATATTCATCATAATTATACCAAGATCCATAATAAGCATAGTAACCATAATAATAAACATAATAAGCTTTGAAATAATCATAATAACCGTTATACTAGCCATAGTAACCATAATAATCCTAATAACTATAATAATCATAATAGTCATAATAATAACCGTAATAAACTTGGAAATAATCATATTTATCAGTATAATAGCAATAATAACCATAAAAATCATAATAGCCATATCTAATCTGAATGTTGATCCTAATAATCATACTAACAGCCATAATAATCATAGTGATCATCATAATAACTACAATAATCATAATAATCGTAATTGTAATGTTAATAAGCATTGCAATAATCACAATAATCATAGTAACCATAATAATCTTAATGATGATCATAATATCCATGATAATTATACCAAGATCCGTAATAATCATAATAATCATAATAATAACCATAATGGGTTCGGAAATAATCATAATATACATTATACTAGCCAAAACAACCATAATAGTCATAATAGCCATAATAATCATAATAGTTGTAATAATAACAATAATGAACTAGGAAATAATCGTAATGATCATTGTAATAGTCATAATAGCCATAAAAATCACAATAGCCATAATAATCAGAATGGTGATCATAATAATCATACTAGAAGCCATAATGATCATAGTAATCATCACAATAAACAGAATAGTCATGGAAATAATCTTAATAATCATTGTTATTAACGTAATAACCATAATAATCTTAATGATGACCATAATATACATCATAATTATACTAAGACAAATAATAATCAGAGTAATCATAATAATAAACATAATAAGCTTTGAAATTATAATAATAACCTTTATACTAGCCATAATAACCATAATAATCATAATAACTAGAATAATCATAATAGTCATAATAATCGCAATAACCATAATGGTCTTAATGATGATCATGATATTCATCATAATTATACCAAGATCCATAATAAGCATAGTAACCATAATAATAAACATAATAAGCTTCGAAATAATCATAATAACCGTTATACTAGCCATAGTAACCATAATAATCATAATAACCATAATTATAATAATTAGAGTAATAACCATAATAAGCTTTGAAATAATCATAATAACCGTTATACTAGCCATAGTAACCATAATAATCATAATAACTATAATAATCAAAATAGTGATAATAATAACCGTAATAAACTTGGAAATAATCATATTTATCATTATAATAGCTATAATAACCATAAAAATCATAATAGCCATAATCATCTGAATGTTGATCCTGATAATCATACTAACAACCATAATAATCATAGTGACCATCATAATAATTACAATAATCATAATAATCGTAATTGTAATGTTAATGAGCATAGCAATAATCACAATAATCATAGTAACCATAATAATCTTAATGATGACCATAATATCCACGATAATTATACCAAGATCCGTAATAATCATAATAATCATAATAATAACCATAATGGGTCCGGAAATAACCATAATATACTTTATACTAGCCATAACAACCATAATAGTCATAATAGCCATAATAATCATAATAGTCGTATCAACAACAATAATGAACTTGGAAATAATCCTAATAATCATTATACTAGTCATAATAGCCATAAAAATCACAATAGCCATAATAATCAGAATGGTGATCATAATAATCATACTAGAAACCATAATGATCATGGTAGTCATCATAATAAACAGAATAGTCATGGAAATAATCTTAATAATCATTGTTATTAACGTAATAACCATAATAATCTTAATGATGACCATAATATACATCATAATTATACCTAGACATAGAATAATCAGAATAATCATAATAATAAGCATAATAAGCTTTGAAATACTCATAATAACCTTCATACTAGCCATAATAACCATAATAATCATAATAACTAGAGTAATCATAATAGTCATAATAATCGCAATAACCATAATGATCTTAATGATGATCATAATATTCATCATAATTATACGTAGACATATAATAATCAGAGTAATCATAATAAGAAACATAATAAGCTTTTAAATAATCATAATAACCGTTATACTAGCCATAGTAACCATACTAATCATAATAACCATAATAATCATAATAATTATAATAATAACCATAATAAGCTTTGAAATAATCATAATAACCTTTATACTAGCCATAATAGCCATAATAATCATAATAACTAGAATAATCATAATAGTCATAATAATCGCAATAACCATAATGATCTTAATGATGATCATGATATTCATCATAATTATACCAAGATCCATAATAATCATAGTAACCATAATAATAAACATAATAAGTTTTGAAATAATCATAATAACCGTTATACTAGCCATAGTAACCATAATAATCATAATAACCATAATAACCATAATAATTATAGTAATAACCATAATAAGCTCGGAAATAATCATAATAAGCATTATACTAGCCATAATAACCATAATAATCATAATAACTAGAGTAATCATTATAGTCATAATAATCGCAATAACCATAATGATCTTAATGATGATCATAATATTCATCATAATTATACCTCGACATATAATAATCAGAGTAATCATAATAATAAACATAATAAGCTTTGAAATAATCATAATAACCGTTATACTAGCCATAGTAGCCATACTAATCATAATAACCATAATAATCATAATAATGATAATAATAACCATAATAAGCTTTGAAATAATCATAATAACCTTTATACTAGCCATAATAACCATAATAAT